>NW_027457793.1:652500-876136 GCF_050624435.1 Tenrec ecaudatus
TATTTTTTGAGGAAGAAACATATATCACTCTGGTTCTCAGCGCTATGTGTTGTGAGGATTTATGCGAATCTGGCAAGAGTCTGATAACAGTAATGCTTGCTGTATCTCATTTGCTTTTTCTCCATCGAGGAGCAGATCCTTCCCTTCCAAATTATACTCCACGATTATTATACGGGGACTCACTTTTGACGGTGATAAAGTGAAAGTACAGAGAGTTTTCTGTGTGAACTTCTGATTGAGCCTGCATCGGTTATAGGACCTGGGTACTGGGACTCTGATCTTCATGCCTGTGCTGGAGTTTATATTTCCCTCATTCCGTGTTCCTATCCTTCAATGCAGCTTCCCCATTCTTCACCTTTGAACTTTTTAAAACTCCCTGTTGACTATGCACCCCGCTTAGGTGTCATGGGGCATGTGGTTGATAGGGGAAATCCAGCTATATAAAGTCCATGAAAGTGGTCTTCCACTGGTGATACTTATTTTGAGTTAAGGATGGTCCTCTTTTCCAGTGTCAGAAAAACGAAGACTTAGCTAGTGTTTTGGGTGTTCACCTGAGAACCTGGGGGAGGTTTACTCTTAAAGCACAGTTAAAGCTTCATAATGACTATGCCGGTAGTTTCTCACGGTCACAGTTACCAAGACCCCGCCTCTAGAAGTGCATCACATTTTAATTTACCACCCCCCTCAAATACATGAGTTCAGTAGCTTATGATCCAGGTAAGCAGCTCACTGTTATGACTGTCTGAACATACCGCTCTAGATTTTGGTTGTCATTTTGATATGCCAATTCACTTCTGTTCTCTGATAGGTGCATCCAGGGACTCCTATCACATGTGCACCCATGGCTCACACTGCAGCATAAGGAGTGGGTTCCTGACTCAGAGAAGGAGGAGGCAGGCCAAGAGAGACAGAGCGCTGGTCAAAAGTGAAAATTAAGTGGCAGGGTTCCAGAGAGGGCCCAGAGTGCGTACATGGGCACCGAGTTGTGGTAATCTCCATGTCATTAGACATTATAGGGGGATGATTGATTACAAGAGCTGTCGCTGATCTATATTCTAGCAACCCTTATGCTTGTGCCCAGCATCCTCTAGAGGAAAACTGACAAACCAGTGCCCTGGCCTTTAAATGAAGAACATTCAATGGTTATTAGGTTCTCACAAGCCCTAAGCACTTGGATTGTTTGAGGAGCATTCGGGCAAGGAAGTATTTTCTGAAATTGTGTACTTTAAACTAGATTTTTTTCCTGTTTGTTGTAATATATCCTGATCTATGGGTTTCTCTTTTTTTCCCCTACAGAGCTGATAATGTTTTTGAATGACAACTTACAGCTTCTGTTAATCCTGCAAATGTATCATTAATATATATTGCAAAGTAATTGAATCTATTTGGGGAATAATCTGAGACTTATGGTGATAAAATATAACCTTATATTTTACAGATTGAATTGCTTGATTTTGCATGGTTTTTGAAGAGTGTACATACGTTTATATTATTCAATTGGCTCTTTCCAATTTTACTTACATTGTGTTTTGTGGGCTGGTTTTTATGTTAGGAGATAAAATGAGCAAAATTCATGCCAGTTTAAATGATATTTTTGTTAAATTCTGTTAAATGAGTAAGAAAATATAAGTTTATGGAAGATATAGCTTTCTATTTCTAAAAATACATGCATTATATAAAGAGTAAGAGTGAGGAGGAAACAATAAAATTAGCAAGATTCCCCCCTCCTCCCAGGTAGTAAGTGATAAATCAGTACACCTCATCACAGACACAGAGGAATGGCCCCGTTGAAAGGTCAATATTAGTGCTTGAGAAGTTGATTTTGTCACATCTCACCTATAAAGTCAGTGAAACTATGAGTCGTGTGTAAGTGGATACATCTGTACCAGTCATGAATAGCTGTCAGCTCACTTGGTGAGATACATCCACCATTAGCCATCAGGATTCCAAAATACACCTGCGATGTGCAGCTCAGCTATCACTATTTGTGATTTTCTAGAGTTATCAAGGCTTCCTATTATTTATACCTGATATAGACCAGAAACACATTCCTGAATGTGAATTATGTGCATATGCAAGTGCCCTATAGAGTTTAAAGCTGAAACCATCTTCCCTGATTCAGCATTAAGCAAGGACATTGCCATATGGGTTACACCTGAAACACTGGCACCAAACAAAGTGCACTCATCCAGGAGTGACTGTGGAGCTTCATTTTCCTATTGGCAGTCGCCCTGGGCAAGATAAGACATGATGCTGGAAAGAACACTGTGGCAGCTCCAGAGCACTCGCCTTCTGATTTACCTCCTCGCAGGTGTGCGTGCCCAGATGCAGTTAGTGCAGGCTGAGGCCGAGGTGAAGAAGCCAGGAGCGTAAGTGACAGTGTTCTGCATTCCTTCTGGTTACACCATCACCAGCTACAGTATGAATTGGGTGTGACAAGCACCAGAAAAAGACCTTCAGTGGATGGACCGGATCAACACTTACACTGGGAAGTCAACATATGCCCAGGGCTTCACACAGGGCTATGTCTTGTCCCTGGATGCCTCAGTCAGCACAGCTTATCTACAAATCAGCAGCCTGACATCTGTGGACACTTTGGTATGTAGCCTTTCCTCATCTCTCTGTGTTAATACTTTCATCTCAGTACTAAGAACTATGCAGTCTTCATGAAAGGCGGATTCACCGTTTCCAGAGACAGTGACAAGAACACAGTTTATCTTCATATAGACAGTTAGAAAATAGAAGACAAGTCCATCTAGTATTCTGCAAAAGCGTCTGAGGAAACCAGTGTGCTCGCAGCACAAAACACCCTGCAGGGAGAGGGCTGGGCAGCAGGCGGCGCTCAAGAACCACAGATCACAGGACACGCCCCAGGAGCAGGTGTAGATGCAGCTTCAGGACTGGGTTCCTGTTGGGGTCTGGAGATGCTTCTCCATCTCAGTTTTCTCCAAGGAATTTCTCTATTTTTATGCCATAGGAATATGATACTAATGTGTAGCAAATATGTAAAATCGGACCTATTGGATGTAGAATGTACAATAATGGAACTGAAATCTCAACAGAAGAAAGTGGGGGAAGAAGGAGCAAATAAAACTATTATTTTTATTTGTTAGTGTTATGCCTCATTTATTTTTATGTGCAAGTTGGCAGCAAATATTCAAGTAATGTTTGATGATAGTTGTATGGTTTGAATTTCCTTGAAGGCAGATGTAATCCTATCACGGACAGGACTGTGTGTCATGATGGGTTTAGCAAGATCCTTTCTGACAATGAATGCCATGCCATTCTCTTGACTGAGTTGTTCCCGGCAGAGTAAATCCTATGACTTTCTGATTCAAATTGGCCAATCCCAACCAGTCCATTTAAACTCACTGATGCCTAGAATACCGATCCTCATGCATTCCACTTTATTTTTTACCTCTCCCGATTTGCCTAAATTCATAGTATACAAATTCCAAGTTCTGACCTTCGGAAGACTTTTGCAGCTGGTTCTCTTCCCCTTGCTTAAGTCACGCCCCATCAGGAAATGAAGAGCCTGATGGCTCCACTCCCAGAGGCTCTACCCAAGTCGCATCATCATGGAAATCAAGCTGATTTCAAGAAATCAGCTCCTCTTCAGCCACATTTTGAGTGTCCTTGAACCTGAGGGCACATTCTCTGGCAGCATCTTCAATAATGTTCTACCTCCTTTGCATAGGCTTTCAGTATATGACAATGCTAAAAAGTTATGTATAAGGATTTAGCAGCTCCTTCCTCTGAAGAGGGGAGTGGGGTGCTTCTGCATTGTCTTCTCTTAGTCTGGAAGCTTTGCTAAGCTTTGCTCACTTTCGGTGGCCCTGCTGGCATGTGATATAACAGTGACATATTTTCCAGCATCATAGCAACACACAAGCCACCACTGAATGATGACCTGGCAGACAAGTGATGGGAATGTAACATTATTTCTTCAAAATATATCAAATTCTGGCTGATATATATATTTTTTATTGCACATCACTCCTTTATTATACTGATCTGGAAAAAGGATTTAGTACAGGTGTCTTCAAACTGAGGACTGGGCCCAAGTAGCAGGGCTGAGCGACTGGACCAGGCCTCAATCTCAGCGAAGAGACATGTGGACACGATCAATAGGCATTTCACTGCCGCACAACAGAGAGGTTGGGAAGGATTCTACAGTACACAGCAGGATGGACTCCTCCCCGTAGCAGCCAGGGAGCCTACCCCACGGGCTGAGAGGAATGGCTTATTTTCTGATGGTCACACGGGGTCCTAGGATTTCAACTGTCACCAGAAACCCTAGAAGGGTTTGCATTTTGTCATACATAAACATGATTTTGTTTTCCTTTTTGTAAAATACAACACGTAAACAGTCAGAATTGATCCCAGCCTTCGGGGTCAGGGAGGAAGGGGAGGTAAGATCACCACGTGGAATGGCTCGAGTGCCCGGACCAACCTGACTGCAGGACAGTCCGGGGCCTGGAATCGCCTAGCTCGCCCTCCTGCTCGGTCATCCTCAATGTGGTTCCTCCCACCCCTAACTCGAGTCCGTCTGAGCAAACAATCCACTGGCATAACCACAGTCCCTGCCCTCTGGGAAGAGAGGCAAGGTTTCCCTGGGCCTGGCTGAGGAGCGCGCATGCCCCGGAGGTGCCACTCGGACTAGGACTGTACGAAGGGAGAGGGTGTGGGGAAATGGGAGCCACTGGTCCCCCAGCTGTGGCTACGTAAGGTGTGGTCAGTGGGACGTGTGCAGGGGAGCGGTGCAGAGGAGCGGGTGGGCAGGGAGGGTGGGTGTCCTGGGACAGCAGTCGGCAGGCATGCCTTCACTTCTTGGCCTTGCCCTGGGCGGCCACAGCTTCCATGGCTTTATGCACGGTCTCCTCGTCCCCCAGGAACTGCATGGCCTTGATGGGCTTCAAGTTCTTGTCCAACTCATAGACGATGGGGATGCCGGTGGGCAGGTTCAGCTCCATGATTGCCTCTTCAGAGAGCCCCTCCAGATGCTTCACAATGCCCCGGAGGCTGTTGCCATTGGCTGCAATCAGGACCCGCTTCCCTTCCTTGATCTGAGGAACGATTTCTTCGTTCCAGAAGGGCAGGGCTCTGGCAATGGTGTCCTTCAGACTCTCGCAGGAGAGCAGCTGGTCTTCAGTGAGGTCTGCATACCTGCGATCCTTGCTGATGTTGCTGTAGAAGGGGTGGTCCGGCTCCATGGGTGGCGGGGGGATGTCATAGGAACGCCTCCAGATCTTGACCTGGGCCTCGCTGTGCTTGGCGGTGGTTTCTGCCTTGTTGAGGCCAGTCAACCCCCCGTAGTGCCGTTCATTGAGGCGCCAGGTCCTCACTACAGGCAGCCACATCTGGTCGATGGCATCCAGCACCGTCCAGAGGGTCCGGATGGCTCTCTTCTGCACGGAGGTGAAGCAGATGTCAAACTCGTAGCCCGCATCTCGCAGTAGCCTGCCCGCCGCGCTTCGCCTCCTGGTGCCCCGCCGGGCTCAGGTCGGCGTCGTACCAGCCGCTGAAGCGGTTCTCCAGGTTCCAGGCGCTCTCGCCGTGGCGGATCAGCACTAGCTGGTAGGCGGCCATGACTGCAGGCTCGGGATGCGGCGAAGACTCTCTGGCTGATATTTTAAACGCAATAAATAAGCACAGTAACAGCATAACTCGACCAATAGGGGGGTACTTCAATTCAACATTTTCAATTATGGACTTAATATTTAAGTAGAAGACCCATAATGACACCAAGAATTAAATAAGTAAACAAAAAAATGGGTCTAGCAAACTAGAATCAATGACTAATATATGGCATACTCCACCAAGAACAAAACACATTTATTCCTGCTAAGCTGGTCTTTATTTCAAAAATAAACTTAAGCATTAAAGGTATGGAAATAGTAACAGAAACATAGATGGTAATAGAAATTCAAATAAATGGTAGAGTGGTTAAAGATATAGACAGGGGGGGGGGGAGACTCCGGATAGGGCAAGATATGATAAAATAACAATGTATAAATTACCAAGGGCACATGAGGGAGGGGGGAGCGGGGAGGGAGGGGAAAAGAAAAAGAGGACCTGATGCAAAGGGCTTAAATGGAGAGCAAATGCTTTGAGAATGATTGGGGCAGGGAATGTATGGATGTGCTTTATACAATTGATGTATGTATATGTATGGATTGTGATAAGAGTTGTATGAAGTCCCTAATAAAATGTAAAAAAAGAAAAGAGGAGAAAAAATGATTAGGGCAAAGACTGTACAGATGTGCTTTATACAATTGATGTATGTATATGTATGAACTGTGGTAAGAATTGTATGAGCCCCAATAAATTGTTTAAAAAATTTAAAAATTAAGATATAGACAGGATATATAGAGAAAAATAGGTGATAGCTAAATAGATTGTTCAGTAGATTGGTAGATCAACTAATAGATTTATGATTGATAGACAGCAGAGAGGAAAAATGTATAGATGTGTATGTGTGTGTGTGTGTGTGAGAGAGAGAGAGAGAGAGAGAGTCATTCATAGACTCCAGTGTCATTCAGGTCCAAACACTCTGAACATTTCCCTGGATAAATGTCACCCCTTTTACCTCAAAATTTTGATTATTCTATAGTAAGTGTATCTCCCTAGGACTATTGCTCCCTTTTAGATCCGTCTCTTGTTTGACTAGTTTTTCCAAGGGGTGAGTTCAGGCCCAGTCTTGAAGTTAGCCTGTCAGCCATAGTCTCAGAGCTTCCAAGAGCCTGTCCAATGAATAAGCCTATTCTTTTTATTTTAAATGTTTGTGTTTTGTTTCACTTTTGCCCACTCAAACCAAGATCTTCTAATGCTCTCATTTCCAAAGAAGTTGACAGAGCAGGGAACCATCTATTTCTTCTGGTCTTCGAGTTCTGGAGACTCATCTCTACGTTTCTTTACAGCATTGGACTACTTGTTTCCATGTGTCTTCAATTATCGTCACTGTGGAAAGGGAGAAACAAATAGCTGTGTCTCACATGGTTTAAGGGCCCCTGTCACTGCTCTCAAAACCCAGATGTAGAACATTGTCTTTGTGGGCTGTTATGCCAGTGCTTCTTGGTGTCCCCAGACTCCAAAGTCTCCTCAGTGACAGAAAATAAGTTAGCACCGTGTTTGTTTTCTTTAGTTTAGATCAACATAAATCAGAGAAAAATTTAGGGACAGATTATGAAATTGATGATGGTGAAATGTTCCCCATGTTGGACTTTGAACTTCTCTTCTGAACAGAGCTACACTGTCAGTGAGACAGTGACAAGGGCCAGGTTGACCATGAGTGTTCAGAGTGACACACTCATCTTTGGCTTTAATCTGCACAGATTTGTCTGACACTCCGAGTAAAGCTGACATTCCCTGAGATTTGTTTCCACTCCTCAGGCAGCAGGAAGCACAGGGCAGACCTGGGCACTAGGATGCACTTCATAGTCTAGTGAGAAAGGGCCATCTTGGAAATGACATTCTTCAAAGTTTTCACTAAGGAGACAGAGGTACTTTTTATTTTGAAAGGAAATCCCCAGACAGTAAGGAGGGATCATCTGTGAGGGCCCCCGGATCTTTGGGCTGCAGATTCCACAGAGTTTCAAACAACTTTCCCCAAGTGTGGACTGAGAGATGCACTGAGTGGAGAGTCACAGTTCAATAGAGCCCGGGGTTAAGGTGTCAGTGTGTGTGTGTGTGAGTGTGTGTGTGTGTGTGTGTGTGTGTGTGTGTGTGTTTTGAGTGATGTTACTAGGATCAGGTTCTGTTCCTCCCAGCAATCTCAAGACCTGCACCTCCCACTGCCTTGGGTTTCCTGGGCTATATGGCTGGAGGAGTCTGACATGGAGGGCAGGGAAAAAATTTGCAATGCAGAGTGGAAGACATCCAGTTTAGACGCACAGGCTACCTCCACAGGGGAAACTCCCTCATCACCCAGCTGGGGGCCTCAGTGTGATTCCTTTCCACCCGCCTTGCAAGATGGGCTCTGCCACCCTAGCTCTCCTCATTGCTCTTCTGCCAGGTCAGGATGGCCACAGGGTTTGAGAATGGGATGGGACTGGAGGTGAGGAGGGACTCTCTGAATCCTCTATCCGCAGGTGCCTGTGCTCAGCAGCAGCTGGTTCAGAGGTGACCAGGCCTAGAGAATCTTTGAGGATCTCCTGTAGGACATCTGGGTCCAGCTTTACCAGCTACTGTTTGCACTGGATTAGTCAAACTCCTGGTAAAAGCTTGGAATGGATAATAAGGATTGATCCTAGTGACTCTGATCTCAGGTACAACCCATCCTTCCAAGGAAAAGTCACCATGTACAAAGACAACCCCATTAGCACCATGTCCCTGCAGTGGAGCAGCCTGAAGGACTCGGACACAGCCATGTATTACTGTGCAAGAGACACAGTGAGAGAACCCCTTCCCTGAGAGGGGCAGAAACCCTCCGCCTGATTCAGCTGCAGAGCAGGAGTCTCAGAGGAAGCTCTCAGTTCAGCAACAGAGGACACAGTGTCTGCTGTCTCCTAGAGAGTGAGAACATGAGATCATGTCACAGGTCACTGACATCACAGGGAGCCATTTCCCCACGTGGGGCCACTGATGCCTCTTACTGGATTGTATTTCCCCGGGGCAGCCCTGTCTGTGACAGCTGAATAACAACAGTGCTGTAGAGCAGATGAGGTAAGGTTTCTTAATGAAATTCCCAGAGTTCAGCCCATACTGCTCTTGAAGAATGAGCAGGTGCTTGGCCTTATAGAAAATCCTGAGCTCAAATTTCCTGGCCTTTTTCTCACCAAGGCCATTCCCAGTATTATTAAAACGTCTTCCTGATAAGTAGCCAGAATCACCACGTGTGTTCATTTCTTTGCTCTCTAACCTGATTCATTGTCTGCATTCAACTTGATTCGGAAAGTAGCTTGGTAAAACTGTCCTGGTGGAGTGGTGGCATTAGCAAATTGGTCATGGATCCCAGATCGTATACCAGTGAGTTCCACTCATAGGGAAATACTTGGTATAGTTCCTGGTTAAAAGTGACCTCTTCAGGAGTAGACTCCGGAGCCTGCTGAGCCAGGATGAATTTAGTTCAGAAATGTCTATCCCCTTCCTACCCCTCTTTCTCCTGAAGGTGCTGGTTGTACCATGAGGTCAGTGTCAGGGAAAGGGTATTTTGAATTGATTGTATTTATAGGTAGATCTGTAGAGATAATAATATGCACCAAAAATCAAGTCACAGCATAATAGGTAATGAGTGAGAACACAGTTATGACAACAAAAAAGGAAACCAATTACCCATAGAAGAATAAATTAATTAAAAGAAAAAAATTTTAAAAAGAAAGAAAAACCTGTAAATAGATCTAGGTCTGATTTTTTATCTCCAGATGTGTCTTTCAGTCAGGTTCAATGGGGTACCATGCTTTGGCCCCAGAGTCTGTCCTTTGTACTCCCCCAGGGGGTCCCTGCTCTGCTCCCACAGTTGCTCTGACGCACGTGTTTAGGGGTTTGCCTCGGTGTCACAGGATCAGTCTGGGCCACTGCCAGCCCTGAGTCCCAGTGTTGTCCCCCTTAGGGCCCTGGGCCATCAAGGGATGGTGTGTCTCAAAGTGGGATCAGTCATATTGTCGACTCTGTCCATTGGCTGTTCAGAGCGGGAATGTCGTACTCCAGGTCTGATGGGCCAGGCTGTGCTCCACTCTCTCTTCCTCCCCCTTCTTTGCTCCCCTTTGCTCTGATCAAAAATGCCCCTCCCCTAGCTGCAGCTTCAGTGCCATCCTCTCAAGTAAATTCTTCTGGGGTGAGGGGCAGTTGTCCACGTGGATGGTATGGGGTCTGAGCCCTCAGGCCCCTCCACTGCCTCCCTACTCCTTTAGGCACACTGCATTCGTCTGGCACTGCCTTTATATCTGGTCCCTCTTTCCCTGTGGAGCCACAAACAATACCCTCCCCTAGGGTGGGTCAGTGCCCTATTTCCCCATCACATCTTTTTTTTCCCTTTTCCCTTTCCTCCCTCCACCCCCATTTTAGTTGGCTACCATATGTACCCCTGCATTTGGTCAGGCCCTTGCCATACAACCTGGACCTTACCCCCGGAGTGTTTGTATTCAGTAGCTTTTTCCCTGTGCCTCTTTTGCACTTACCTTTCTGTTCTCATATATACATAAACTTTTTAATTAATTTATATATATAAATTAATATATATATATAAATTTATATATATATATATATATATATATATATATATATATATATATATATAAACTTACCTTAGCGGACTTATATTATACTTGTCCTTTTGTGCTTGGCTTACTTCACTTAGGATAATTTCCTCCAGTTCTTCCCATGTGTTGATATGCTTCATGTGTTCATCACCGCTTTTTAGCGATGCATAGTACTCCATTTTATGTATGTACCACAGTTTTTTAATCCATTTGTCTGTTGATGGAAATTTGGGTTGTTTCCAACTCCTTGAGATTGTAAACTGTGCCGCAATGAACACTGGAGCACCAATGTCTGGCCGTGGTTTGTTTCCTGCCTCTTCGGGGTATATGCCCAATAGGGGGATTGCTGGGTCATATGGTAACTCAGTTTCTGTTTGAGAAATCGCCAAATCGATTTCCATAGTGGCTATACATACCTACAGGTCCACCAGCAGTGGATGAGAGTTCCTATCTCACCATAGCCCCTTCAACACTTACTGCTTTCTGATTTTTTGAATTGGGCTATCTTTGAGGGTGTTAGGTGGTATCTCACAGTTGTTTTGATTTGCATTTCTCTTATGGCTAATGATCGGGAACATTTTCTCATATGTTTATTGGACATTCGGTTTTCAGACTGTAAAACTTCTGTTCAGGTCCTTTGCCCGCCTCCTCAGTGGACAATTAGTTTTTCTCTTACTGAAAGCTTGAAAAGTATTGTAGATTTTAGTAATAAGGCCATTGTCTGATGTGCTGTTCCTAAAGATGTTTTCCCAGTCGGTGGACTCTCTTATTACTCTCTTGGTGAATTCTTTCGATGTACACAGGTGTCTTATCTTTAGTATATCCCACTTGTCTATTTGTGACTCCTCTTGTATTTCCCTTTGATGCGTTGCCCTTATGTCCTCTATCATTTCATCTTTTTTCTGAATTGATTCCTTCATATCCTTTATGACTTTAAGCAGCATTTTGAAAATTTCTTTTTGTGGCAGGTTACTATCTGCTTCTATGCACATCGTATGTTCGTGACTTCTTCCCTCGTTGTTTTCTGTTTTACCTGCTTTTTCGTTGAAGCTGTTATAACTGGTTGCTGTTTACGTGTTGTTTTATAGGAGCCTGGAACCATCTTCCTGAGTCGAAGATCCCTGAGCTCTCTCTTGGGGGATTTGTATGAGTACTTCTATGAACTACCTGCCGGTAGGTGTTCTGAGAAGTCAGGCTATCGCTATATCTCCCTGTGGTTTCACCCTTATCCTAACCGTCCAGAATTCCGTTACTTGAAATGTGTGTTGGATATTCCTCTCATGTGACACTGGTCGGATTGTTGTGGGCCCACGATGGCGTCACGTCCCTGGCCGATCTCTAAGTATGCTTCCCAGTTATTGGAGCACCTCGGCTGTCCTGTGATGTTTTTCTCTGAAACTGTAGTGCTGAGGATGGTGTACCCTCCTTAGTGTGGAGCTCTGTAGCTGGCAGGGGAATTAACGTAGACAGAGAGATCGCCTTGGAGGTTGGGTGGATGTTCCCGCAGTAGCGTGAAGCCCCACACGTGGTGGTTAGGCGTTTCCCCCCATCACTTGTAAGGCCTCAGGATTTAGGGTGGGATGTCCCCACTTTTTGTAGGGAAGAACCCTCTGCTGCTTGGTGTATGGGAGAGGACTGGGTTGAATTCCCCAGCTGCTTGCCAAGCCAATAAATGCGGGTAAGAGCTGCCCCTGTTGTGCCTTCAGAGTTGCCCTAGGCAGATGGGAGTGGCCTGGAGGCCCCTAGTGTCTTGTGACAGGAAAGAATGAATGGGAGGAAAAAGAGAGGAAGAGGAAGACACAGACTGTGGCAATAATGCCAAGTAAACTGACCCTCACTCACAACTGAAATGCATAGAGTAAACAAAGGTGAAAACAGTAGATCCAGCTTATTAGGGGTGGTTGTTCACATCTCGGCCAATTGGAATTAAATTTGCTCCCTGGACTCCCGACTTTCTGCCTATTTTCTCCCACACCGCGATCTTCCTAAGGTAACAATATATGTTTTCTACTTTAAATTATGGCTACCCACCACCACTCCCCTGGATGTGGGCTCAAGGCAGCCAACCACGCGGAAAGCTCTGGAGTGGGGTCCCCCTTGTGCCTGGGATTCTATCCCTTCTCGGGCATCTGCCTGCAGAAATCGCTTCTCCCGGCAAGGGCACAGCCGGCGCCTGTGGGCTTGCCAAAGCTAGAGCACTTTAAAGTGTCCCTGGCTTGCTTTGTGAGTGGAAATTCAACACAAAAAGGGGTTCAGGAGAAACCCTGGCATCCTACTTCTAATTTCAGAACTCAACCTCCCCGCTTCCTTTGCCTTACCTCCCAATTTTCTGGTTTGTCTGCAGGAGTTCCGGATGGATGAGTCCTGTCTGGTCGCCATTTTCTCCCCTTCCCTAAAATGTAGTTTTCAATAGTTTTTGGAGATTAAATTTGATCTGATATATGATTACTAATTACCCATAACTGTGTTCTGTGTTAACTCTTTTGATGCAGAATTTTTTTTTTTGGGGGGGGGAGATTCCTGTAGAGAAATCTTATTAACAATCAGAGAGAGAGAGATTTCAACACACTAGCCTCCATATCTGGCTCTATGGTACTTCTTTGTTGACTTGCCAACCTGAAAAATGGTTTTTAAATACTTAGGTGGAAGAATTAATAACATTGGTAGTAGAAAGAGTTGCTGGAAAATATCATCCCAAGTAATTGCATAGATTCTGACATGCTCAGTCTAACTCTCTACCTGGGCTCCCATTCCTTACTATATTTCCTCGAGAGAGATTATATATATGTTTGTTTGTTTTTTATGGGACCAGAAGCCAATGTCCGTCCTCATGTAACTATTCCCTGCTTTTATGGGGTGTAGTACACCGTGACCTGACCTATATGAGTAGAAATCTCTTTTTTCTATAAAGGGGAACAAGCTCTTTTACGTAGAGATGCTGGACTTTAGACCATGAGTCATTCACAGGTAGGAGTCAGTAACCCAGGTCCTTCAGGACTAGACCAGTTCTTTCAGAAAATCCACTAAGAGCCACACGGGGTAATTCTTGGTTAATATGAAAGAAAAGAAAAGAGAGGTGAGGAATGGCCGGGAAACTGTGAAAGTCACACCTGTCAAAAAACAATACAAAAAGCATTAATTATTCTATGATTCTTCTATTTCATTCTTATATATTTTTAAATGTAAGCTTTCTTATAAAAACACTCGAGAATGGGTTATATTATCTAACCAGCTGGAATGAAATAATAAAGAGTGAGATTTGCAAACAGGCACACATTCAGACATACACAATTTAGGAAATGTGGCTCAAATGGATCCTACTGTTCTTTCTTGATGAGGACTTTAAAATATCATTTTATTGGGGCTCAGACAACTTTTTTATCATTTTATTGGGGGGGGTTATACAACTCTTATCACAATCCCTGCATACAACAATTGTGTAAAGCACATTTGTACATTTGTTGCCTTCATCAGTCTCAAAACAACTTCTTTCCACTTGGGCTCTTGGAATCAGCTCCTCCTTTTTTCCCCTCCTTCCCCATTCCCTCCTCCCTCGTGAAGCCTTGATAATTTATAAATTGTTATTTTATCATATTTTACACTGCCCAACTTCTTCCTTCACCCACTTTGCTGTTGTCCAACCCCCAGAGAGGAGGTTATATGTAGATCCTTGTAATCAGATCCCCTTTTCTACCCCACCTTCCTTTATCCTCCACCCTCCCATCGCCACTCTCAGCACTGGTCCTGAGGGGTTCATGTGTCCTGGATTCCCTTCCCTGTATTTCCAGTTCCTATCTGCACCACTGTACATCCTCTCGTCTAACCAGGTTTGCAAGGTACGATTGGGATCATGATATTGGGGGTTGGGGGAGTGGAGAAGGCATTTAGGAACTAGAGGATAGTTGAGTGTTTCATCGATACTACACTACACCCTGAGTGACTCCTCCCCGCTACCCCTCTACAAAGGGATGTCCAGTTGCCTACAGATGGGCATTGGATCCCCAACCCACACTCCCCCTCATTCACTATTGTCGCGCGCTCAGTCTCGCCAGCAAGGACGCGCCACAACAGGATTCTTCCACAGGCGTTTAATGCGGGTTCGATTTGCAGATGCGGAAAAAGACCCCGAAGCCCCAAACTACTGCTGCTTATATGCGCTCTATGGGGACGTGCTGTGCATTGATTGGTGCGTTCGCCAGAACCCTTATTAGCATACTCCAGGGTGGAGTTATGACTATGTCATCTAAGCAGTGCGCATGCTCTAAGTGGTTGTTTACCATTTAACTGGGCCACTGCCCTGACTGCCTGGCGCCATCTTGTAATGGCGGCGAGAGCTGCGGCTTCCCACACACTATGATATGACTTTTTTGTACTTTGATGCTTGATTCCTGATCCCTTTGACGCCCCGTGATCACACAGGCTGGTATGCTTCTTCCATGTGGGCTTTGTTGCTTCTGAGCTAGATGGCTGCTTGTTTACTTTCAAGTCTTTAAGACCCCAGGTGCCGTATCTTTTGATAGCCAGGCACAATCAGTTGTCTTCACTACATTTGTTTATGCACCCGCTTTGTCTTCAATGATTGTGTCGGGAAGGTGAGCATCATGGAATGCCAGTTTTATAGAACAATGTATGCTCTTTGCCTGTTACTTCTTTCCTCTATTTCCTTTTGCTTTCCTCTTGTCCCACTAATCATGCTCAACCTTTATTAGGGTTTCAGTAATTCCTCTCAGTGACATTGCCCTTGATCACTCCCTACCAGTCCTCCCACCCACTTCTTACCACTGGTTTTGAATCACTTGTAGTTCCCTTGTCCCTGGGTTGGTTAAAACCACTTCCCTTCCCCCACCTCCCACTCTCCCGTGTCCCCCCGAAACCACCATTCCCGTAATTTTCTCCTCCACATTGTTTACCTAGCCTATCTTATCTAGATAGACCTGCAGAGATAATGATATGCACATAAAATCTCTACAGCGCCAAAGTGACAGGGAAAAAAAGCAACAATGGCAGCAGCAGTAACAACAAACATAGCAAATGACATACAAAATCTATAAGAAGAAAAAAAGAAAGAAAAGCTTGTAAATAGTTCAAAGTCTGTTTGTTGACCTTTAGGAGTGTTTTCCGGTCAAGTCTGATTGGGTGCCACACCCTGGCCCCAAAGTCTTTTTTTGAAACTCCCTCGGGACTTCCTTATTCTGCTCCAGTTGCTGTACTATTGCACGCCTTGAGTGTTTTGCCTTGGTGTGGAGGGGACAGCTCAGTCACACATTCCATAGTGTGTCTCCAGTGTTGTCCCTTGTAGGGCTATAGGTCAACACAGGATACCGAATCCCATAGTGGGGCCGTCCATATGGTTCTCTCTGTGCATTGGCTGCTCTAAGTGGGGCTATTGTCCTCTGAGCTTGGTGAGCTAGGGTGTGCTCCACTCCCTTCCTCCCGGTTCATTCACTTCCACTTCCTTCTTGGTATGGTAGGTTGGTTCCTTTCCCTCACCAGATGGTCTATTGTCATTCTCTGTGGCACACCCTTCCATGGTGGGAGTCAGGATGATTCTGGTTATGGTTGGGAATATAGTCCAGTCTTTTAATGGATTCCTCTGTGTGTTGTGTTGCCTTCCTGGTTTGGCGCATCATGGTGGGGTCTGTATGCACATTCCAATTTTGTGGGGACACAACCAATACTCTCCCCCTGGGTGGATTAGTGTCCTGTTCCCTCCATATCAGCATGTCAGTTTATCCCCATCCTGGGCCTCCTTCCTCATTCCCCCTTTCCCCTTCTTTATGTTGGACTCACATATACCTCCTTGGGTGTGGTCTGGCCTACACCCAACTACCTATGCTTCTACACGTTTATTGCGAGATAAGTATTATTCTTCTATTCCTGCCCTGATGATTGTACTTACCACGGGGGACTCGTGTTATACCTGTCCCTTTGAGATTGGCTTACCTCATTTAACATGATTCCTTCCAACTCTTTCCGACGTGTTTCATGTGATCGTCCATGCTTTTCAGTCTTACATAGTACTCCATTGTGTGTATGTGCCACAGTTTACTAATCCATTCATCTATCGATGGAAACTTAGGCTGTTTCCAAGTCTTTGTGTTTGTGAATTGCACTGCAATAAACATTGGAGCGCAGATGACTGGTCGTGTTTTAATTGTTACCTCTTCTGGATATATGCCCAGTAGAGTAATAACTGGGTCATAGGTAGAACAATTTAAATTTTCTTTAAGTATCTCCAGATTGCTTTCTAGATTAGCTGTATACATCGATATGACCAACAGCAGTGGAGGAGGGTTCCTACTTCACCACAAGCCCTCCAACACTTGTTGCTCTTTGATTTGCTGATTTGGGCTAGACTCAGGGGTGTTAAGTGGTATCTCATGGTTGTTTTCATTTGCATTTCTCTTATGGCTAATGATCGGAACACTTTCTCATATGCTTGTTGGCCATATGGATCTCCTCCCTAGTGAAAGTTCTTTTCAGTTCTTTTGCCCACTTCCTTAGGGGGAAAAATGTTTTCCTCTTTTTGCAGGCCATGAGTGTGTTAGGGTTCTCTAGAGAGACAAAACCAGATTGTTAATTATATATATGTGTATTTATACAGATAGATGGATACATAACACAAGAAATAAACAGTTAAGTTATAAAGCAGCACAAATGACTCAGTGCGACTCACTTCCATGAGACAGTTGTGAGACACTGGCAGTCCTTCCAGTCTTGTAGAACAATTCAGGCTATCCAGGCACAGGCAGCAAACAGGAAGGGAGGGCCCCAACAGTCAGCCAGATTACAGGGTCTGACAGTCCCCAGCTCAAGAAATGTAAATTCCAATTGTGTGGTGAATCAGGTCTTAAAGGAACCTCAAATAACAGCGACAGTCCATGCGTTAGGTGTCCCACAGGTAGTGTAGCTTGTAAATTGAGGCACAGAACAAAGAAGGCAACCGCACACTGGTCCAATGATGAAAGACAAGAGACCTGAGAACTAGAAAGGCGAGGCTCACCGAGCCATTTATCCCTCATGTGTTTATTGGCCAGGTTGGCACAATAAACTAACTAAATTAATGAGGGTGTTATAGATTTTAGTAATAAGCCCTTTGTCCAATGTGTCATTACTAAAAACCTCTCCCAGTCTGTGGGTTTTCTTGGCACCCTCTTGGTGACGTTATTTGAGGTTCACAGGCGTTTTGTTATTAAATCCCATCTGTTGATTTCCAGTTCACCTGTGTGTGTACCCTTCCCTATTGCAATGAGCCTATGAATTCCCTGGGCCAGTGCTCTTAGGTTTGTCCCGATTCCCTCTTGGATTGTCCTGATGGTTTGGGGTTTAACTTCTAAGTCTGTGATCCACTTTGAGTTTATTCTTTTGCATGGGGTGAAGCAAACGCCTGGTTTCATTTTTTTACATGTGGAGATCCAGTTTCTACTATGATTGTTTAATCCCTGATTACATTTTTCATGTTTAATAGTTTGATGAAATTCACTGCACCATTGTTGGGTGCGTAAATATCCAATATACCAACTCATTGTTGGTTTACTAAGCCTTTGAGCATTATGCAGTGTCCCTCCTTGTCTCTTTTTTTTAAAAAAAACATTTTATTGGGGGCTTGTACAATTCTTATCACAATCCATACATACATCCATTGTGTCAAGCACATATGTACATTTGTTGCCATCATAATTCTCCTTCACATTTGCCTTCTACTCCTTGTCTCTTTTAATAGTCTGAACCTTGAGGTCCTTTTTGTGAGAGATTAAGTTAGCCACCTCTGTTTTTCTTAAGTTGCCATTTTCTTGGTATACTTTCCACCAGCCTTTTATTCTTAGCTTATTTTTGTCGGTGTGCTTAAATTGTGCCTTGCAGGTAACAGACTGATGGATTGTTTTCCAGGCCAGTCCTCCATCCTTTTTATTTTAATGTATGAAATTGAGTCCATTGGAGTTCAGTATGGATTCATAGTTGTCATACCATCTTGTGTTTTGGGTGTTCTCCTATCTCCCTTCATATCAGTGTGCTGTTTGTGTGGGGAGTTTCTATTTTGTCTTCTTTTCCCTCTGAGACTCTGCTGTCCTGGTAAGTGTTGCTGGCACATTGGTTTCTAGATGGAGATGGGCTACATGGTTGTCTCCTGTTTGTTCTTGGTGGAGGTTAATCCTCTGGCCATAATGTCAGCCAGTACCTTCCACAAGGTCGTGTGTCTTGCAGTATATGTGAGTCTTTCATTGTCCTGGAAGACCCTTATCTCACCATCTATCTTAATAGTTAATTAGCAGGACAAAGGATTTGGGGGAGGTGTTTTTTTCTTTCAGCTTTTCGAAGATGCTGCTCCACTCTACTCTTCACGGTATCTGCTGATAGGTTTGAGCATGTTCTAGCTGAGCTCCTTTGTATGTGATTGTCTTCCTTTTTCCTGCTGCTCGTGAAATTTTCTCTTTCTCCTCGATATTGGATATTTTTACTATTATATGCCTTGGCGTGTTCTTCTTGGGGTATAATCTAGCTGGTATCTTTTCTGCTTCCTTTGTGAGCGCCTGGTTCTCACTCGTTAGGGTGGGAAAGTTATCTTCCAGAAACTCCTTCGCTATCTTGGCTGTTGACTTGTGTAGTGTGTTGTGATCAGGTAGACCAATTCATGGAATATTATTCCTCTTCATAGCATCTGTCATTGATCTCAGGTTATCTTCTACTTCTTTAATTTTCCTATTTGTCTTTCCCACATGCTTAGGTCAGTTTGAGTGTCCTTGAGATCACTGATACAGTACTCTGCCTCCTCAAACCTAATGGTAAATTCAATGACCTCATGTGTGGCTTCTTCTACCTCCTCTGTTATTTCCTGGAATTCCCTTTGGTGTGAACTTCATCCCCTCTATTGTGAACTTCTTCCCTCTGTTGTGGACTGCATCCCCTCTATTGTGGACTTCATCTCTTCTATCATTACATCCTTATAGTGCGTTGCTCCCCTCAGCTCTTGTATTACTGGGATCAGACTTCTGAAGATTTCCTTCTGTGACAGATCCGTGTCTGATTCTTCTATGAGAGACATTAGCTCTGCTACTCTTGTCTCTGTTTTGTTATTGTTGGGAGTGATGTGGTCTGATTTTTCCTGGATCCTTTTTTAGGATACCAGAGGACCCTTCTCTGCGTTGCTATTAAGGATTCTTTCAGAGGGCTTCATATGACCTACTATAGCAATGGGTTAGACTGCCGTGTACACAGAGTTCCTCAATGGCTTTGTGGCCAACAGTGGTGAGAAGTTTCAGTGACTGGAGTGGGGACTGCAGCCGCTGTTTTCATCAATCATGTTGGGAAGGTGAGCATCATGGAATGCCAATTTAATAGAACAAAATATTCTTGCATTGAGGGAGCACTTGAGTGGAGGCCCAATGTCCATCTGCTACCTTAATACTAAACCTATTGAGACAGTTAAAGCTTATTGTGGCAACCTGGCCAAAAAACATATGTGGAGTTAATTAAAAGGCAGAGAGATAAATGCTTGGTGAGCCTTGTCTTTCTAGTTCTCTTGCTTTGTGATAGTCAGAGAGGGTGCAACTGCCTTAGCCAGTTCCCTGCTCCAGATGGCAAGGCTCACTTCCTGCAAGCCACCCAAGAAGAAGCCACGTGGATCTACCCCAATGCAGCACTGGGTGCTGGAGCACCCGTGTGGAGACCCCTGCCAGCGCTGAGATGTTTATACATTCACTGACTTGGTTTTCCTTCTGCAGTCAGCGTCATTGTGTCTGTTTTGTGAGATAGAGGAGGACTGTGTGGATTGGTGTCAGGCATATGGGTTCATGTTGGACTTGTGGGCTTGGGTAGCAGTGGGTTGGGAAGCTTTCTTGATATGCACATAACCTTTATATAAAACTCTCGCTTATACATGAATTTCTGTGGATTTGTTTCTCTAATGTACCCAGACTATCACATTACAATGCCTTGGGAGTGGGCTACTGGAGAAACAAATCATAAGATGGAGAGTAGATGTTTGTTTGCCCTCGCCATCATGGTAGTTTTTCCTCTTTGTCTAGCCAGAGGTCAGATAAAGCCACACTGTTTACTCGGTTGTTTTCTGGGGAAAATAAGGGAAATATGAAAATAGAAAGCTTGTACGCCCACTTACTTTCAGCGATTAAAACTTGGTCTTCAGATGGGTTTAGGCCATGCGTGCAAAGAAAGCTTTGAAAATATATGCCCCACACAGTGTTTAGGAGTATTCGAGAACCAATGTTCTTTGTCAGAAACTGGAAAACATCTGGAGTCATGAAGAAAAATCCTCTCTGGGACTGAACGTTAAAGGCAGTCTGTGGGCAGGCTTGCTAGGAGACCACCTGGATCTACTTGTTGAGTGGAAGCAGGAGATAATGCAGTAATAAAGAGATGGGTTGAGTTTGGAAACTGACACCTGTGGACTTGGTTTACAGGAAAGAGAAAATAAGGGCAGTTTGATTGGTCTAAAGTTCATGACCAATATGAGGGGGCTAGCTAGACATGCTGAGTATTGGTGAGAGACCATGGTCTAAAGGCAAGGCAACCAATGGGCACCCTGTGGAGGCTAAGGAGGCAGCCTACATTGACCAGAACTCGAACAGATGGAGAATTTTGAGCCTGTGAACTGGTGTACATTTGACTTTACTTATGGATGCAGACTTAACAAGGTTCCAACCAGAATGAAGACTCTTCATATAGAAAAATGTGACTGTCTCCTCAGAGCACTGGGTTGATGTAAGTGGGCAGTATATAAATTCGATACCCAAAATGGGGGGAATAAAGGCATAAAGTAGTTGGCTTACAAACTTTTATAGGTGGGGGAAAAGATTCACAGGATTATAGGATTAAGGTGTAGGTATTATTTAATTGCAATTGTGAAGCTAAAGAATTATGTACAGGTGCCACATTGGCAAGAGGTTGACTGAGACAGTTTATTATGCCAACATGACTGATGTGGGGTCAATTGAAGGATGGAGAAATAAATGGCTCACTGAGCCTCACCTTTTTAGTTCACAGGTCTCTTGCTTTGTGATGGCTGGACCAGGGTGCAGCTGCCTTAGCCAGTTCTCTGCTCCAGCTGGCAAAGCTGAATGTTGCAAAACATCCCCAAGGAGAAGCTACATGGACCTACCCTGATGCAGCCCTGGGTGTTGGAGTAGCAGTGCGGAGACCCCTGCCAGCGCCGAGATGCTTACACATTCACTGATTTGGCTTTCCTTCTGCAGGTGGCGTCATTGGGTGTAGTTGTGAGATGGAGGAGGAATTTATGGATTGGTGTTACATATGGATTAATGTTGGGTCTTGTGGGCTTGGGTAGCAGTGGGTTGGGATGTTTTCTTGATGTGCACTTAACCGTTATATAAAACTCTTTTACAGGAGTTTCTGTGGATTTCTCTAAAGTACCCACATTAACACACCTATAAATAGATGCACATATTTATTTCTCCATCATCTATATTTAACTGGTACATCCCTTTATTTAGACCTCTATAAATGCCCCTTGCTTCCTCGTTCTTTCCTCTATTTTACTTTCCTCTGGTCCCACTCTCGTGCTCAGCCTTCATTTGGGTTTCAGTAATTCTTCTCGGTTACACTGCCCTTCATCAAGCCCTACCAGGCCTCTTACAACCTTCGCACCAGTGAATTTTGATCACTTATTTTTACCTTGTTCCTGAGTTTAACACCACTTCCTTTCCTCCACCTCCCTCTCTCCCTTGCCCAGCCAACACCCCCTGTACTGTTGGTCCCATTGTTTTCTCCTTCAGATTGTTTATCCAGCCTATCTTATCTAGACTGACCTGCAGAGATAGTAATATGCACAAAAAAGAAGACAGAGCAAAGCAAAGCAACAAAAGAAAACAATAACAAAAAGAATGATGGAAACAAAGAAAAGCCTGAAAATAGTTCAAGGTCTGTTTCTTGACCTTTAGGAGTGTTTTCCGGTAGAGTCTGATGGGGTTCCACACCATGGTCCCAAAGTCGTATTTTGATATTCCCTCAGGAGTTCCTTGTTCGGTCCCATTGCTGTTCTGTTGCACACCCTTAGTGTTTTACTTCAGTGTGTTGAATTCAGATTGGGCACAATTTAGGGGGAATGACTTTCACGATTTGCTGTCCTTTTTTAAAAAGGTGTTTAACGCTTAGTGAAGAAAAAAAAAGTATTATTTCACTTCTTGTGAAATATTTTCAGTTAGGGGCTGTTAAACCAGCTACAAAAAAAAATAGGAGGTACACGCTCCCTGACTCAAATCTTACAATTAGGCCATAAACACAGTCACCAAGTCAATTCCAATAGAAGCTGTATTTCAGGTGGTCAATACCCTACTCACCATGCTACCAAGGTTTTGATATGCTTATAGAAATGAAACAAAACCAAAGCAGTCTAGTATTGTTTGAGATTCCATGAGGGTGATTCTGATTCGCTGTGATACATTGTAAACAAGGTAGAATTGAGTTTCTATTTTAAAGGTTAAGACCTCTGAGAATTCACTAAATCTGACTTCCAAGACATCCTGGGTGAGTTAGCATAACCAGTCATTTGATTAGCAGTGCAGTGCTGTAAGAACCTCTCCCAACCTTGACTCCTGTGACCCCATTTTAGAATTTTAAAAATCTTGTCCAAGTCTCTTTCATCCTAGAAGTATGTAAACTCTTTCTACCCCACAGTTGATTTTGCCCCTTCAGTGTGTTATCCAATGCCAATATCCTCTTCTCAGAAAGTGCCCTTTGTTCCTTGCCCCAATCTAAATCTTTAGAACACCTAGTGTGGTTAAAAAAAATGCCAAGAAGGCACGTCTCCAGGCTATGTTAGAAAATTTGCACTCAGGGTCTTTGTTGACAACTAAGGGTAGTGCACCACCTAGCCCAGGCCCTCAGAAGCCAGTCTTCCAAGGCAGTCTACCCTGCACTTCCCAAGGAGTCAGACCTTCCCCTGCCTGTCAAACCCTAGCAGGAAGGAAGTGCCCCATTAACACCTGCAGAATCAAAAGACCAGGCTTTGTCTCCTCTACACACCCATAGTGAGAATCCTCAAAACATCCCTTTTGGTCCTGAAAGAGGTACTGACAGTGACCCATAAGACCAATCCTTTGTAGTTTGTCCCTTACTCCATTCTCTCCTGCCTCCCAAAGTTAGGAAAAGATGAATGCTTATCTCACCCTCTGTAAACCACTCACTAAAAGGAATGCTGAGGCCTCAGCCCCTCCCTGCTTACCCACTGAAAGTAATGTAATACCCTCCTTACTGCCAAACCAGCTTCAGTTTTGTCCTTATAAACTCAGCCTAAGTATCATATTGGCCCTCTGGGAGTTTCTGAGACTTGAATCCTCCCAATGGCCCCCAGGTAGAAAAAAACGCAATTTGTACATAAATGGCATTATAGTGGCTATTAATTTCTCACGACAAACAATACAATATATCCAAAATACGTAAGACAAGTCTTCTTCCAAATTAGTTGTTTGTTTGCAATGACCCATATCGACACTACACGCCACAGAACAACCTTATTGCAGGGCATGCATAGACTACCAAGTATAATGGAGGAGGAGGTACATTCAGCAAAGAAAAGATAGACCACTTGTACATGCTTAAATGACATCACTTATGCACATGAAAACACTGCATCAGCCAACCAGGCTACGAGGACAATGTTCCCAAACAGAGCAGCCAGAGCACAGAAAAGACCACAGGACCGGTCCCACTATGACACATGACGCCCCTAATGAGCCATAGCCCAACACGGGACAACACCAGACATAGTGTGGGAAGTGCACCCGATAGGATCCCACCACACCAAGGCAAAACACTAAGGGGCTGCAACAGACAGCAAGGGAATGGAGTGGCAAGATCCGCAGGGAATGCTGAAGGTGGACTTTGGGGCCAGGGCGTGGTGCCCAAATAATCCTAAACTACAAGCTTTTCTTTCTTGTTGTGTTTTGTTCTGTAATTAGTTTGTTGTTGTTGTTATATATTGTTGCTTGGTTTTGCTCTGTGTTGTTTTTGTGCATGTTGTTATCTCCGCAGGTTTGTCTAAATAAGATAGGCTTGATGAACAATCTGGAGGAGAAAACAATATGGGACCGGCAATTTCGGGGGGACATGGGAGAAGGGGGGAAGGTAGTGGTGTTAACAAACCCAGGGACAAGGGAACAAGTGACCCAAATCGGTTGTGAGGAGGTTGTGGGAGGCCTGGTGGGGGCATGATCAAGGGTAATGTAACCAAGAGGAATTGATGAAACACTGATGGGGACTGAGCATGATAGTGGGACAGGAGGAAGGTCAAGGAAAATAGAGGAAAGAGCTGGGAGGCAAAGGATATTTATAGAGGTCTAGATAGGAACATGTATATATGCAAATATATTTATATATGCAGATGGGGAAATTGATCTATGTGCATATATTTATAGGTTTCGTATTAAGGTAACAGATGGATAATGGGCCGCCACTCAAGTACTCCCTCAATGCAATACTTTCTTCTATTGAATTGGCATTCTATGATGTTCACCTTCCCAACACAAATGCTGAAGGCCAAGTGGGTGACTAAGCAAATGTGGTGAAGAAAGATGATGGTGCCCAGCTTTGAAAAGAGTGTCTGGGGTATTAAAGGCTTGAAGGTAAGCAAGTGGCCCTTGAGCTCAGAAGCAACAAAGCCCACATAGAAGAAGCACAACAGCCTGTGTGATCACGGGGTGCTGAAGGGAAGAGTTATCAGGCATAGAACAACAAAAAAGTCATCTTTGTGTGCTCACATCCACATGATCGCTGGAGACAAATGGGTGAATAAGCAAATGTGGCGAAGAAAGCTGATGGTGTCCGGCTATCGAAAGATATAGCGTCTGGGGTCTTAAAGGTAAACAGGTGTCCATCTAGCTCAGAAGAAAGCCCACATGGAAGAAGCACACCAGCCGGTGTGATCATAAGGTGTCGAAGAGATCAGGCATCATCACAACAAAAAAATCTTACCATAGTGAATGAGGAGAGGAGCACGGAGAGGAGACCCAAAGCCCATCTGGCATCCCCTTACAGAAGGTTCTCTTAGAGGAGACCAGCCAGTCAGGGTGTGATGTAGCAATGATGAAAAATTTAACTTCCCTCTAGTTCCTAAATGCTTCCTCCCCCGGCCCACCCCCACACTGTCATGATCCCGATTTTACCTTGCAAGTCTGGCTAGACCAGAGGATGTACACTGGTACAAATAGGAACTGGAAACACAGGGAGTCCAGGGCCCGTGATCCCTTCAGGGCCAGTGGTGTGAGTGGCAATACTGGGAGGGTAAAGGGAGGATGGGTTGAAAAGGGAGAAAAGATTACATGCATCTACATGCTTGTTGTCCCCCTAGGGGACGGACAACAGAAAACTGGGTGAAGGGATACATTGGACAGGGCAAGATATGGCAAAATAATTTATACATTATTAAGGGTGCATGAGGGAGCTGGGAGTGAGGAGGAAGGGGTAAAATGAGGGGCTGATGTGGAGAGCAAATGTTATGAGAATGATGAGGGCAATCAATGTACAAATGTGTTATACACAATTGATGTATATGTATGGCTTGTAATAAGAGATGTATGAGTCCCTAATAAAACCATTTAAAAAAAACAAAACAAAAAACCCTGCATCAGGATACCACAATTTGGGAAACAATTTTTACCAATGACACATTGGACAAAGGGCTAATTATGAAAATATACTAAACTGTACAACATCTCAATAAAATGATGAGACACCATTAAAAATGGGAAAAAAGATATAAAGAGAAAGTTGACCAACACTGAAGTACAGACGAGTAACACAGGAGAAAATGCTCACAATCACTAGCCTTCAGGGAGTTGGAAATTAAAACACAATAACACCTTACTCCCACAATGCCAGCCCAAATCAAAGAAACAGAAAACAAATAAAGGAGAAGGCATGGAGAGATCGGAACACATATATACTGCTGTCGGACTTATAAGCACACACAGTCATTGTGGAAAACGATATGGGGTTACTTAAGTAACCAGAAATTGAAATCCCATATGATCCAACAATACCACTATTAAGCATTATGGATTTTGTGTGTGTATAGATGTATATATATACATTTACCAATAACAAATTAAAAGATAAAATTCAATATAAAAAAGAACATTAGAAAGCACAATAGATTTAAAATGAGTCAAAAAGGAGCTCAGAGGGTAAAGGGTTATAATTTAACCTAACGGCATCTGCAACAATTCACTTTCCAATGCATTCTACATGATATAGCAAGGCCATTCACATTTTTGGTCTAAGGTGAGAGTTGTTTTTCTTCACTTTTTTTTTAAGACTTAAAGTACATTAACATGGATCAAAAGGGACATCAAATGTAAAATCAGATTTGTCTTGATATCAATGTGTATAAACACACAGGATGAGTCTATCAGGCTTTCCCAGGCTCTGTATTCATGATTTCTTGCAGGATACCTACTGTAGTCATACAATGAGGAAGACATTTTGTTCAACCCTCCTATCCAATTAGTGAATCACAGCTAAACTTATGGGCTTTATAAAACAAAATAAAACATAATTTGATACCAAAGTCACTAAACGCATACGTACTGCCACAATCACTGTACTCATATGGTTTCTCTGTTGTACTCTACTGTCTATTGTCACTTGACTCCTTTCTGGCTAAAAGCCATCCCACCAGAACTACATCAGTTAGGATGCCACTGAGGTTTAATGATACATGAGAGAAGCCAGAGAAGACCTATACAAAGTCACTAGATTGATAGGGTTTTCCATCTGCCGATCACTGATATGTAACACGACTCCCTAGGGACAGCTTTCCCAACTTGACAGAATTTAAAACTTTTTCATTTTTCTGTGTTTATGTCAAGAAAACTTTGGAACACAAGTAAAAATCTTTACAGTTACATGGTAACTGTCCTCCATATTATCGATGAGACATGAGCTCTTTGTTTTTTATGAATTTTTTATTCTGATTTAAAATTTTACAGGGTAAATTGGTTTTATATTCATCAATTTGTACATTGACTGCAGTTCCCAAGAAAAACAAGCACTCTTCCCACTTCCGCCCTCCCTGTTTCCCCCCATAATTATTCATCGTTCTTTCCTGTCCCTTCCTGCTTTCAAGAGTTTTATCCATTAGCAAATGCTGTCCTTTTGGTTTTGAACACGTGGTAATATTGTGGAGTGTGTACCTCTCGAATGTTATTCTTCCTCTCCATGTCTGTATGTTTTTTGGCTGAAAGCTGAGTCAGAGGAGGAAGTACAATTTCTGGAGTGAAGCTGCTAAAGGACATTGTTGGGATTACAAGTATCCATCAGAGCAGTAAGCCTAGTCTATGATTGGGGGTTTTGTTCCACTTTGCACTCTCACTCTCCTCAGGTCCCTCTATTGTGATCCTTTTTGAAGTAATTAGCAGTGGTAGCTCGGCACCATCTAGTTTTTCTGGTCTCAGGGTTGTGGAGGCTGAGGTTTGCTGTGGTCCTTAAGTCGTCTGGACTAATTATCCCCAAACGTCTTCCATTTCCTTCATTCTTATTTTTTGTGCTGTCAGGGGGTAGGGGGTGGGGTGTAACAAAGAGCACGCAGGTGGGGCAGGCACTCCTGGCATTTGGGTGGGCACTCTACTGCTTGGTATAGCTGTGATCCAGAAATAGGAGATCCAACTCTCTTTTGGGCACTGGAAGCTGGAAGAGAAATGAGGTGCCTACGTGCCCTGGGAAGGTCTGGACGCTCCTCTTCCTCTCCCCACAGTGGTGGGTCATCAGTAGAGGGACAGCAATTCACAAACTGGGTAGCCACATTTTAAGTCACAACCGTTTGGCCCCACAAAAAGCCCAGGCCAAACTCTAGAGCCGCTTCCTGGGTTTTGAAAGCTTTGCTACACTTACACCATTGAAAAGTTTTCTCATTAAGAATTTTCTCATGTTGATGGATACCTGAGTGGCAGATATGATTTTCCACGTTTATGTTATGCAAAGGGCGTCTTTCCTGTGTGAAATGTCTGATGTGCTATGAAGAATCGTTTCTGGCTGAAAGCTTTACCACATTCACTACATACATGTGCTTTTGACCCAGTATGAGTTTGCTGATGAACAGTGAGTTCATTCTTCAAGATAAAGGTGTTCCCACATTAACCACATATATGGGGTTTCATTCCTGTGTGAAATTTCTGATGTGCTGTAAGGGATCGCTCTCGGCTGAAAGCTTTACCACACTCACTGCATATATAAGGTTATTCTCCAGTATGAATTCGCTGATGAGCAGTGAGCATATGCTTCCTGATAAAGGCTTTACCACACTCAGCGCACACATGGGGTTTCTCTCCAGTATGAATTCGCTGATGAGCAGTGAGACCATCCTTCCTGTTAAAGGCTTTTCCACATTCACCGCATAAATAGGGTTTCTCTCCAGTATGAGTTCGCTGATGAAAAGTGAGGTTCTTCTTCCTGATAAAGGCTTTTCCACATTGACCACACACATGGGGATTCTTTCCTGTGTGACATGTGTGATGTGCTGTAAGATATAGTTTCCAGCTGAAAGCTTTTCCACATTCACCACATACATGGGGTTTTTCTCCAGTATGAGTTCGCTGATGAGCAGTTAGAGAATACTTCCAGGTAAAGGTTTTTCCACATTCACCACATACATGGGGTTTCTCTCCATTATGAGTTTGCTGATGAACAGTGAGAGCATTCTTCCTGATAAAGGCTTTCCCACATCCACCACATACATACGGTTTCTCCCCAGTATGAGTTCGCTGATGAGCAGTGAGAACATTCTTCCAACTAAAGGTTTTTCCACATTCACCACATACATGGGGTTTCATTCCTGTGTGAAATGTCTGATTTGCTATAAGGGATTGTTTACAGCTTAAGGCTTTTACACATTCACCGCATACATGGGGTTTCTTTCTTGTGTGAAATGTCTGCTGTGCTGTAAGGCATTGCTTCTGGCTGAAAGCTTTACCACAATTACCACGTACATGGGCTTTCTCTCCACTATGAGTTCGCTGATGAGCACTGAGATCACTGTTCCTGGTGAAGCCTTTCCCACATTCACTGCATACACAGGGCATCCCTGCCACATGAGTTTTCTGATGTTCCTGGAGGTATGATTTACTGTGACAAGCTTTGCCGCATTCTAAGCATGTATATGGTTTTTGTCCTTTATGAGCTGTTCGACAATGTGCAGTGAGTTTGAATACTTTGTCGAATTCCTGCCCACACTGACTGCATTCATAGGTCTTATCTTGTACATCCTCACAGAGGAACCACTCCTTGATGAAGTTTTTCCCACATTTATTACCTATGCCTGGTTTCTCAACTTTGTCAGGTTCCTGATGCTGAATGCTTTGTGACTTCATCCTACTGGATTTTTCACACACAGAGAATTTCACTTCAGTACAAAATTGGTTTTCTTCAACAATCGAAAAAGTTTCCTCATCTCCACTGAGCACAATTAACTTCTTTATTTCGCTACTACTCTTATGATTTAATACTTGTATGATTAAATCTGGTTTTCCTATTTTTTCATGTATGCGAACTATCTCATAATTTTCGTTTCGAGGAAAATTGTTTTTGTGCTGATGAAGAATATTTTCCAATGTATTAAATTTATAGAACTGTTCGGTTCTGTCGACCTTCCTTCCATGTTGCGACTGATCGAGCAAATGATCAACTTTTGGGATCTCTATAAAAGAACAGAACATTGAAACTCTTCATTATTTTCATTTACAATGGAACCTTGAAAACACCCCTTGATTGATACAAGGTAGCTCTTTAGTGACAGCACTCTTAATGAATGCAAATAAAACACTATGCTTAATGTTTCTTGGACAATGGTGGAAATAAAATTGTGTAAACAATACAAATGGTAAAAGCAATGACTGTAGAAACCAGATTGAATGTGAAAATAATGAATGAACATTGATTTGGTAATTGCTTAAATAGGACCATGAAAATATTCTAAGAATGTAAATATATGCAAGACACTGAGACCCAAAGACGACAGGGATAGTAAGACCTACTAATTTCAACTGCTAGAGGTCAGTTGTATTCTCTCTATCAATCTTCAATGAAAGACAACTCAGTACTAGACAACGTTGGGAACGTGAAAAATGCAGAATGTTCCATTTTTACAGCTATTTATGAAAGGCGTTATGGTACACAAACATATTCCTTATGCTTATGTAGCCTGTATTCTAGTATAGTCCTGTGGTGGCCTTCATGCTGCTGTGATTACGGAAGCAATGACATCCGGTATTTCAAATACAAGCAGGGTCATCCATGGTGCACAGGGATTAGTGGAATCTCCAGAAATTCAGACTGGGAGGAGAACCTGTTGATCTACTTTTGGAACAAGAGCCCCTCAGGTTTTAACTTCCTTACGTACAGACAGCAGCAATGATGTGAATGCAGCAATGCTCTGGGACCTTCAGTGGGTGACAAGGCATGACTGAAAATGAGAATAGCTGCAAGCATCCACTAATAATTGACAGATGGAGTGTACGAACTACTATCAAGAAAAATTTGGAACCAATAGTGTAAATTAAATAAATGGAAATCTAATCTCAAAAGACTTAGAGGAGTATTTCGCAAAACTTCTAGGCAAAGTAAGGTCTCACATTCAAAGAAGTACACACTTTAATGTACTATCTGACACTTACTGTGGATGTGATAAGGTTTTATGCTCACTCACCTGAAAAACTGCACTATGGCTTTTTTCTAGTACAGACCACAGTTTTCTCCTTGTTCTAATTGGGAGAAAGCTTCTGTGGAGACAACTAGATAACCAGTTGATGAGAAATTACAGAACCTCAGACACCAAAATTAAGCTTAAGTTTGTGAAGTCTGCAAAATGTTTTATTTATGGGATAATAATGCTCAAAGCAACAAAGTATAGGGTGTTCTCTCAAGGGTAGAAGACTGTACCACTAACCTAGCACCATAACAAGAATGCAATGAGAATCGCCCTCTTTGAGAAAACCAAATTTTATGCAAAGATTTTAACACTTAAGGTAGTATTCTCCTCACCAATGGAAAGCAGGTTGCGATAGTTCTCCAACATCACATTCTGACATAATGTCTTCTGAGCAGGGTTCAGGAGCTGCCATTCCTCCAAGGTGAACTTTACAGCCACATCGTTGAATGTCAGCGATTCCTGTAGTTAGAGTAGTCTGTTTAATACAGTATTTTCTGGTTGAAGATTTAAAAACATATCTTACAGTAATAAAAACTATTCTATGACAGTGCATTCAACAATGTGTGGTAAACTGAAGATTTGATACAGAGTATTTGACTTTATTTTTAAATTTCAACTATAGCATGGAAAACAAGCCTTATTTAGAGAAAGATCTCCATGGTTCTGAGATACAAATGTTTTGAAATACATTTTCTCCAGGCCAAATAATGTGGGTGTGTGTTTCCCCCCGTAAACGCCCCCTCCTTGCCCAATCACACTCCATTAAGGAGCAGCCTTAAAGAAGCTATCACAGTAGAAGAATCATTTCTGGGTCTGGCTACTTCACTATGCCTGAAGGTTATCTGTAGATGAGAGCAATGAGGTACTACAGTCAAGCCACCATAAACATAGTAAACTCCTGGGCATGGCTCAGGGTGGGGATAGGGGGTTTGAGGTCAACTAACACTAGGTCCAGATGGTGACTTACCTCCTTGTTTACTATATTACCTGCTTATGACATTATCCATCAACTATGTATATGTTTAACTGTATGACATGCATGCCTTATCAATGATTTCTAAGCTACATTATATATATCCATTGAAAAATATACACCCATTTGTCTTCAGCGATCCTATCATGGAGGTGTGCAGTCAATGATATGATTTTTTGTTCTTTGATGCCTGGTAACTGATCCCTTTGGGACCACTCGATCACACCGGCTGGTGTGTTCTTCCATGTGGACTTTGTTGCTTCTGAGCTAGATGGCCGCTTGTTTATCTTCAAGCCTTTAAGATCCCAGTCACTATCTCTTTTGATAGCCGGGCACCATCAGCTTTCTTCACCACATTTACTTGTTCACCCACTTTGGCTCCAGCCGTTGTGTCGGGAGAGTGAGCATCATAGAGTTCCAATTTAATAGAAGAAGGTATTCATGCATTGAGGGAGTGTTTGAGTAGAGGCCCAAGGTCCTTCCGCCACCTTAATACTTGACCTATAAATATAGACACATAGATCTATTTCCCCATCCTCCTATATATATTTGCATGTACATGTCTTTGTCTAGACCTCCATGAATGCCCTTTGACTCCTAGCTCTTTCCTCCGTCTCCCTTGACTTTCCTCCTGCCCTACTACCATGCTTCATCGCCACCTGGGCTAGAGTATACCTCTTCTCTAAGCAACCTTACCCTTGATCATTTCCCACCAGGCCTGCCACTCCCCCTTCTCTACCATTTGGGGTCCCATATTTTTCCCTTGTCCCTGGGTTTGTTAACACCACTTCCTTACCCCCACTACCCCCCACCCCAAGTCCCCCCGGAACTGTCGGTCCCGTTGTTTTTCCTCCAGATAGTTCATCCAGCCTGTCCTATTCAGACAGACGTGTGGAGTCACTAACATGCACGAAAACTAGACAGAGGAAATCAAAGCAACAGTATACAACCAGACAACAAAACAACAAAAACAAACCACTGACAAAGAACAGAACAAAACAGTTCACAAGAGAAAAGCTTGTAGTTAGTTCAGGGATCGTTTGCTGGCCCTTAGGAGTGTTTTCCAGTCCAGTCTGTTGGGGCATCACGCCCTGGCCCCAAAGTCCACTTTCAGCATTCCCTGGGGACCTTGCCACTCCATTCCCTTGCTGTTCTGCTGCACTCCCCCAGTGATTTGCCTCGGTGTGGTGGGATCAGGTCAGGTGCAATTCCCACACTGTGTCTCCGGTGCTGTCCCCTGTATCGCCCTTAGTCACTGAGGGGCATCATGTCTCATAGTAGGGCCAGCCATGTTGTTCTCTCTGTGGACTGGCTGCTCTACTCAGGAACATCATCATCACGGCCTGGTGGGCCAGGCTGTGCTCTACTCTCTCCTCCTGCCCCTTCATCAGCTCCCGTGTGCTCTGATCAAATGTGTCCATCTCCCAGAGCTGCAGAGTCAATGTCGTCCTTTGGAACAAATTCTTTTCGGGGGAGGGGCAGGAATCCACTTAATTTATGGTGCTGGGGCCAGCCTCCCAGACCTCTCCACTGGCTCCCTCCTCCAAGCAAATGTGGTGAAGAAAGCTGATGGTGCCCGGCTATCAAAAGAGATAGTGTCTGGGGTCTTAAAGGCTTGAAGGTGAACAAGCGGCCATCTAGCTCAGAAGCAAATAAGCCCACATGGAAGAAGCACACCGGCCCGTGCGATCACGAGGTGCCCAAGGGACCAGGTATAAGGCATCATGCAAAAAAAAAAAAAAGATATGTGTGTGTATGTATGTGTATATATGTGTATATGTATATATGTGTATGTATATATATATCATATTAAATGAAGGGGGAAGCGCAGAGTGGAGACCCAAGGCCCAAGTGTCGGCCAATGGAGATCCCCTCATAGAGGGGTTTAGGAGAGGAGATGGGTTAATTAGGGTGTGAGGTAGTATCGATGAAGAACACAGCTTTCCCCCAGATCCTGGATGCTTCTTCCCCCCAACTACTATGATCCGAATTCTACCTTGCAGGGCTGGATAGGACAGAGGCTGTACACTGGTACATATGAGGGCTGGAGGTACAGGGAATCCAGGGTGGATGATACCTTCAGGACCAAGGGTGTGAGGGACGATGCTTGGAGAGTGGAGGGTGAGTGGGTTGGAAAGGGGGAACTGATTACAAGGATCCACATGTGACCTCTTCCCTGGGAGAGGGACAGCAGAGAAGGGGGGAAGGGAGACTCCGGATAGGGCAAGATATGACAAAATAACGATGTATAAATTACCAAGGGCACATGAGGGAGCGGGGAAAGGGGAGGGAGGGGGAAAAAAAAGAGGACCTGATGCAAGGGGATTAAGTGGAGAGCAAATGCCTTGAGAATGATTGGGGCAGGGAATGTATGGATGTGCTTTATACAATTGATGTATGTATATGTATGGATTGTGGTAAGAGTTGTATGAGTCCCTAATAAAATGTAAAAGAAAAGAGAAAAAAATGATTAGGGCAAAGACTGTACAGATGTGTTTATACACTTGATGTATGTATATTATGAACTGTGAAAAGAATTGTATGAGCCCCAATAAACTCTTATAAAAAAAAGAAAAATATATTCACTCTCTCAAGTCCTGTGCACTGCTGTCAGTGTCTATTTAATATTTCCCACAATCATTGTCACTCCTGTGGACCGCTGAGTGCTGGGGACACTCATACCCCAATAATAATGTACCCACTCATACAATTAGAATTTTGAGTAGCAGTGAAAGGATCTGAAAGAGCTAGAAGTAGTACTCAATACATAAAACGACACCAGTTTATATTGACAAACAAGTTTGCAGTACGCTGGGAAATGGAATCAGAGTCTTAGCATTGTTACCATTATGCAAGGCTCTGTACCTTCCGTGGCACGAGCTATCAGGCTTAGTTTACAGGTGGGAGGTCAAACATACCTCAGATCTTCTTACACAAGTCATTCCACCTACACCACTCTTTGTCTCTCTTCTGGATGTGATAATCCGTTTCTATGGCCACACAAAACTCATAGATCAAAGTTGTTTATTAATGAAAAAGGTACAATTCAGGATCAGGACCAAGAAGCAACAGATCAGGACCAAGATCAGAAAGCTCATCGACAAAATCTTTGACCTGCCATATTTCATCACATGCTCTTCAATGGGCCCCTCCTAGTTCTGTTGCCATTGGCTCGACCTCTGGAGCCCTCCTAGTCTTGCCTGGGCACAGAAGGTGCAAGGTTGGCCAAAGAAGCCATCATATCAAGAGCGAGAGGGAGGGAGAGAGAGAACTGCCTGCCAGCATGGTTGAGAAGAAACAGTGAGACATTGGCCTGTCACCTGACCTGTTGATTTGGTTTTGTTGCCATGGAGCCAGAGTTCAGAATGAATCCCTGGGTTGCCAGCTTCCAGAAATGCATGAGCCATGTCCTTGATATCCCTGCAACTAGGAGGCACCCATGTGACCTGATTTGAGAGTTTCCTCCACTCCAGGAACCAACAGCCTGCTGGGTGACCTTTCAATGTGGGTCCCTCAGCCCCTGCAACCTATTCTCTGACCGGATACTACAACTTCACCTTGTAGTGAAGTGGACTGTTGTCTGACCTAATGATCTGGTTCATCAGCCTTTGGAAACACATCCATGAGGACAAACCTTCAGGCTGACACCTCACTTATAGATTTGGGACTCACCAGTCTCCACATCCTGCAGACTTATTTACTTGATGGCTATTTGGTTTTGTGAGATGCTGGAGGGCAAATCATAGAATATCTTGAACCTCTACCTCATAGGGACTGGTCTACTGCTGCTCCTGCACAATGAACTGTAATAATCAGGGGTCAAGAGTTGTATCAATGGAGATAATGACCAGGGCAGAGGGACATAGTGACAGAGCCAAAGGTGACAGGTCCAGAAAGAGCTTTTTAGGCAAGATAGTGGGACAGGCAGGTAAGATCAAGAGAAGGAGATCCCCAAGGAGATGAGAGGAGCCTACACAGATAGAACTGAGAAATGAGCCTACCTTTAGGGCAAAATGTCTGAGAGGGACAGACAGAACAGGCCTGCCCTGAAGAAGAGCAGATTTGCCTACATGATTCTTCAATATGAATCCTAATATGTAGCCTATTGATTCTCATACCAAGTTATATTCTGCTACTTAATAAAACTTGTACCTGTGACCCTGGAATGTAATTTGTACATGGCCACTGCAACAATTAATGAGCTGAGAAGGAGAGGACTGTGGGAAAGATAACTGGTGTCAGAAGTGGAAAAGTACTGGAGGGTATCAGTATATTTAAGTTCTGCCTCACATGAATCAGGGCTGAGGCTGACGGTTAACTCTGTCCTACAACTATAGTTTGAGGAGGCGAGAAGCTGTCAACCATTTTAGAACTCCTATTGCTACAATGCCCATTTCAGAGGCATTAATGAGAAGGCTGCTGTTTGGGAGAATATGTAATACATCACCTCAGACAGCATGAAAGAAATTTACAAAGACAAAAATCCCATGGAATACTGAACTCTCCTAAAGAAGTGATCTTATTTGTCCTTAAACACTAGGCCTTACCTGGAGATCCCCTCACAGAGGTGTCCAGAGAAGGAGATGAGTCAGTCAGGGTGCGATGTAGCACCAATGAAGAATACAGCTTTCCCCCAGATCCTAAATGCTTCCTTCCCCCCAATTACCATGATTCGAATTCTACCTTGCAAGTCTGGATAGAGCAGAGGTTGTACACTGGTGCATATAGGAGCTGGAGGCACAGGGAATCCAGGGTGGATGATACTTTCAGGACCAGTGGTGTGAGGGGCGATACTGGGAAAGTAGCAGGTGAGTGGGTTGGAAAGGGGGAAACGATTACAAGAATCTACATGTGACCTTCTCCCTGGGGGGTGGACAACAGAAAAGGGGGTGAAGGGAGATGCCGGACAGGGCAAGATATGACAAAATAATAATTTATAAATTATCAAGGGCTTATGAGGGAGGCGGGGAGCGAGGAGGGAGTGGGAAAAAGAGGACCTGATGCAAAGGGCTTAAGTGGAGAGCAAATACTTTGAAAATGATTAGGGCAAAGAATGTACAGATGTGCTTTATACAAATTATGTATGTGTATGTATGGATTGTGGTAAGAGTTGTATGAGCCCCTAATAAAATGTTTAAAAACAAAAAAAACTAAGCATTAGCGTTGAGTCTGATGGGTTGTCAGGTCTCTTTGGGTCCTCCCTTGGGACATCTTTGCTCTGCTCTCCTTGCTGTTCTGTTGCATGCCCATAGTGTTTTGACTCGGTGTCGTGGTGCCAGATCAGGTGCAATTCCCAGTGTCTCCAGTGTTGTCCCCTGTAGGGCTATGGGTTATTGACGTTTCTCATGTCTCATAGTGGGTTTGGCCATATGGTCCTCTCTGTCCATTGGCTGCTCTGAGCAGGAATATCGTCCTTAAGGCTTGTGGGCCACGATGAGCTCCACTCTCTCTTCCTCCCTCTTCATTTGCTCCCAAGTGCTTGTATCAGACATATCCCTCTCCCTGAACTGTAGCTTCAGTGCTGTCCTATGAAGAAAATTCTTCTGGGGGGAGGGGAAAACACTCCTAAAGGTCAACAGAGAAACCTTGAACTATTTACAAGCTTTTCTTTTTGTCACTGTTGCTTTGCTGCAGGTCTATTTAGATAAGAGGGGCTAGATAAACTAGCTGGAGGAGAAAACAACGGGACCTACAGTTCTGGGGAGACATGGGTGAAGGGAAGCTGGGGGAAAGGAAGTAGTGTTACAATCCAGGGACAAGGGATCAACAAGTGATCCAATATCAGTGGAGAGCAGTAAGAGGACTTGTGGGGATTATCAAGGAAAATAAATGACAGTGGGACAAGAGGAAAGTAAAAGGAAATAGAGTAAAGAACTGGGAGGCACAAGGTATTTATACAGGTCTAAATACAGGAATGTATATACGTAAATATATTTACATAGGATTGGGATATAGACCTATGTGTATTTATTTATAGGTTTAGTATTAAGGTAGCAGATGGACATTGGTCCTCCACTCAAGTACTCCGTTAATGCAAGACCAGTTTGTTCTATTAAACTGGCATTCCATGATGCTCACCTTCCTAACATGATTGCTGAAGACAAAGTGGGTGCTTAAGCAAATGTGGTGAAGAAAGCTGATGATGCCTGGCTATGGAAAGATATAGCATCTGGAGTCTTAAAGGTAAATAAGCAGCAACCTAGCTCAGAACAACAAAGCCCACATGGAAGAATCACAGCAGTCTGTGTGATCATGAGGTCTGGATGCATCAGTTATCAAGCATCAAAGAACAAAAAATCATATCATTGTGAATATGGGGGGGAGGGGTACGGTGTGGGGACCCAAAGTCCATCTGTAGGGAACTGGACATCCCCTTACGGAAGGGTTGTGAGGAGACAAGCCAGTCAGGGTACAATGTAGCAATGATGAAACATGCAACTTTTCTCTAGTTCTTCAATGCTTTCTCCCCTCCCTATCATGATCCCAATTCTACCTTACAAATCCGCCTGGACCAGAGGATGTACACTGGTACAGATGGAAACTAGAAACAGGGAATCCAGGACAGATGAACTCTTCAGGACCAGTGCTGAGAGTGGTGATACCGGGAAGGTGGAGGAAAGGAGGGAGCAAGGGGAAACAGATTACAAGGATCTACATGTAACTCCCTCCCTGGGGATGGACAACAGAAAAGAGGGTGACGGCAGATGTCGGACAGTATAAGACATGACAAAATAACAATAATTTATAAACTATCAAGGGTTCATGGGGTGGGGGGATGAGGAACTGATGCTAAGGGCTCAAGTAGAAAGCAAATGTTTTGAGAATGATGATAGCAACAAATGTACAAATGTGCTTTTATGAATGAATGGATTGAGATAAGAGTTGTATGAGAACCCAATAAAATGAAAGAAAAAAAAAGAACAATGAATATGAGTTGAAAGATAATGACATCCAAAAAACCTTAGTGACGTATTATAGTCAATGTGATTCCCTTAGTTTTAATCCTATGACGAATATATTCCTAATCTTCTCAAGTCCAATGCTGAAGTCAGAGTCAAAGTTTATCTTTAACTTCTACTATTTCACATTTCTACTTTTCCAAAGAACCGAATCAGTATAATTCAGGTTACTACACTTCCAGGAGGAAATACAGAAAAGGATCACCTGAGTCTTGGTCATTTTCTTTGGTCTTTAGGACACAGCCGGCAACTGGGAAGCTCTATGTTTGTCTTATCTCGATCAGCGCGAATGATGTTCACAAACTTCAATCGCTCATGAGGACATCCCAGAAATAGTAACACCCAATCCAGGCACGTCTTCCTCCTCCATCTCAGCTGCTGGTGATTCAAAACCTGAAGGCTGATGGGAGAATACAATGTGAGTAATACATAACCCGTACATCCAGATGCTGTTACAGTTCTGTTTCTCTTCTTACACTAAGTCCCCAATACTGTTAACAGTTCCTTATTGAGTGACAGAAAACACGTGTGCACAATGAGCAATAAAATCTAAAATTCATACTTTTCAGACATGTGAGTAAAATATGACTTTAAGTAAATAGATTGCACAATCAAATATACATGTCAAAAAGAAGAAACAAAAAAGCTGGATCCCTACCTCACAACACACAAAATTATCAATTCTTTACTGTGTGACTCTGAAGGAGAATAAAAAATTAATGAACCTTCAAGATGATTATGTTAATTAAAGCATCTGGAACATTTTAAGTGGGTTGTATAAAGAGCTATTATAAACTGATGATTATTTTCTAGAGGAAATATAAATTGTACAATCACTTTAGAGACACTTTTAAGCTCATCAACAAGTAGAGTTAGATGGATAAGCAGGCAATGGGACACAGGAGAACGGCTCTACAGAGTTTCAGAGACTCTAAAGCCATGACAGACAGTTAGTGGGTTTGTACTTCTGACCATGAGGTTAGCAGTCCAACTCTTAACACATGTCAACACCAGGGCTTAATAGTAAACACATATCCATGGTGAGGAGGGTGTAAGAGGCCTGGTAGGGCTTGATCAAGGGCAATGTAACCTAGAGGAATTACTGAAACTCAAATGAAGACTTAGCATGATAGTGGGACAAGAGTAAAATAAAAGGAAATAGAGGCAAGAACTGGGAGGCAAAGGGCATTTATAGAGGTCTAAATACAAGAATGTATATATGTAAATATATTTATATGATGATGATTGAGAAATAGACCTACATGCATTTATTTAGAGGTTTAGTATTAGGGTAGCAGATGGACATTGGGCCTCCACTCAATAACTCCCTCAATGCAAGAACACTTTGTTCTATAAAACTGGCATTCCATGATGCTCACCTTCCCGACATGATCGCTGAAGACAAAATGGGTGCATAAGGAAATGTGGTAAAGAAAGATGAGGGTGCCTCGCTATCAAAATATATAGTGTCTGGGGTCTTAAAGGGTTGAAGATAAACAGGAGGCTATCTACCTGAGAAGCAACAAAACCCCCATGGAAGAAGCACAGCAGCCTTGTGATCACAAGGTGTTGATGGGCCGGGCATCAAAGAACAAAAAATTCACCTCATTGTGAATGAGGGCAAGGTGGAAAGTGGAGACCCAAAGTGCATCTGTAGGCACCTGGACATCCCCTTATAGAAGGTTCACAGGGAGGAGACGAGCCAGTCAGAGTACAGTGTATCAACAATGAAACATATAATTTTCCTCTAGTTCTTCAATGCTTCCTCTCCTCCACTATCATCATCCCAATTCTACCTTACAAATCCGCCTAGACCAGAGGATGTACAGTGGTACAGATGGAAACTAGAAACACAGGGAATCTAGGACAGATGAATCCTTCAGGACCATTGGTGAGAGTGATGATACGGGGAGGGTGGAGGGAAGGAGGGAGAGAGGGAGAATCAATTACAAGGATCTACATGTAACCCCCTCTCTGGGAACAGACAACAGAAAAGTGGGTGAAGGCAGACGTCAGACAGTGAAAGACATGACCAAATAACAATAATTTATACATTATCAAGGGTTCATGGGGTGGGGGGAATGAGGAGCTGATACCAGGGGTTCGAGTAGAGAGCAAATGTTTTGAGAATGATGATGGCAACAAATGTACAAATGTGCTTGACACATGGATGGACGTATGGATTGTGATGAGTTGTAAGAGCCCCCAATAAAACGATTTAAACAATAATAGTAATGACAGAACAAAGTGATGACAAAAATCACTGAGGAATTCCTGTGTCATTGATTTACACCATTCTCCTGGAGGTAAGCTGAATGAAATTCTCTAAGATCCACACAGCATGTCTTATGGCTCAGTATTTCCCAAACAGACTCAAGTGTGAGGGCAGCACACAGTTGTTCAGGTGTGAGTGACGATGTGCCTGTCAAAACTCGTGTAAATCATTTATCACTCTACACTGAGTGGTCAACTGTAAGAAAAGAGGATCCAAGCAGAGCAAATGATCTGTGAGAGTTGAATGGCTTGCAAGATGCTAAGAAGGTCTATGATCAATTGAATCAAGATGAAACTCCATGGGAAACTTCAAGGCTAAGTGTAAGACAGATTAAAGTTGAAGGTTCTGGTAGCTAGACAACAAAGGATTCACACAGTATGAATAAACACTTCACTTTTTCTGTTTGTTTAAGTTCAAGTTATTGGTGCAAACATGACAATGGTTGTGAGAGGACATTACTAACATTTTCTATCAGACCAGTAATAACCTGATACCAAGGACAGATAATAATACTTTAAGAAAACTGTAGACCAAGATTGAAAATGGATCTACATGAAAAAGTTCTTAAATATATTGGGAACTGAGTGAGACAACACATTAAAATAATTAATACACCATGATTAATTGGAATCTGTCCAAGAGTTGATTTAACATAAGAAAATAAGCACTGTGATATAGCAAATAATGCAAAAAATTAATGATCTAAATAGATACATGAAACATACCAATCAAAGGCTTTTCATGTTAAAAAAACACAACTCTATAAATCTAACACAAAACAGATATAGTTCAATATGTTAATATGCTAATATACATTCTTATTTTTTGAAAAGTCAAAATGTCACATTTAAAGGAAAGAGAAAAACCCCACCTCAGAAAAAGGACAAACATAGATATCCAATTTCATTACTGATATTAAAAAATGACTGTATGTTCTAACTAGAGCAATCACAATGAGATTTTTTTAAAGGAAGAAAAGGGGTTTCCAAAAATAAATTAAAATTCCTCTAATCATAAATTAATGATCATATCCATAAAATATTCAAGATATGCCATCAACAGCTAATAAATATAAAAACATAGTAAGATATATTTCAACACATAAAAATAACTTTTGGTACTTTGCTCACTAACCAATAAGTGCTAATCAAAAACTCCCAAACCATTAAACCTTACACCTTACCATGCTGAACATCCTCACAACACACTGATAATCTTTTAAAACACTGAACCCCTAACTACCGGAAAAGCTCCTTACCATCCGGAATGTCTATCACACTCTGAACATTCATTGATACCCACATCCAATGAAAAAAAATAAAACACCAGACACTCTAAAACTATCCTTATTCATTTAATCCCATTTTTAAAATCAGGAACACAGCTTTGAATATATTCTATTATCTGAATCCTAACTTTAAGATCCAATGTCTCAAATTCACAAGCCAAACTTACAAACACATAAACCCAACTCAACTCCAAATATAGGCTGTTAGGCAGGACAATCCTAAACATAAAGCCCTTTAAACTGTCCACTAACACCTGACTCTTACCTCATGACACTTTTGCTCTATTTCTATCCATTGACTCGCGTTTTTGAACAGGGAACATTATTCCCAGGATCTAGAATCCAATCTTACCTACAGACTCTGCCTCTAGCACTTTACAACCCTACACCGAACCCAAATCTAACCCATCAAGAAACTCACATTGCTAATTATGTATGTGGAACAGTCTTCTCTCTCAGATTTTACGTCCATGTAAGGAACTAACCAGGAATCACAAGCAAATTTCAGCAAACTTTTAAATCATTTGTGTCTGATTCACGGTAGTTGGCAAAATAAAGTGGCTTATAAATGTTTATATGTGATAAATAGTATGTCCAAGGGCTATCACAGGTCTCTTGTGGATCTCCCCTCTACTGTGTCCTGGCCTCAAGCAGCCTTTTCTGCCCTTACACAAATGCAGGGATGTGTTAACCAGTAAGCAAGGTACCGGAGCGTTCAGTTGTATTTATTTACTAATTTGTAAATCTCAGTTTCAAAACCCATGTTAAATAAGGCATATTTATTACTTGTTATTCTGCCATCGTCCCCTCCTGCTGCTCACTCCCAGTGGACACTCATGTCACAAGAGATGTAGGAGGGAGAAAATTTAAGGTGCATGCATTGAAACCACTGTATCCATGTTTCAAAACTAACACTGGCCCAGACCTAGGGAAAGGTCCAGAGAAAGATTTTGTTTACCCCCTCTACCAGCGTTAGCTGATGGCCCTAACCTATTTGGCTCCCTGCGTCCTTTTGATTGGTGTGAGCCAATAACTTAACCACACAGGACATACTGCAAGTGGGGCTCTATCTTCACCCCCATACTTGAAACGTGTCAATCCTATGGACACCCTGTGTGTCCAGTGACAGGAACTCCCCCTCAGAGCACACTGGGGTTCTTCACTCATGGAGAAGTAAGTCCTCAAAGACTGTCTCAGGATAACAGCAGCAGGCCAACCCCTCTCTGACCTTCCCTGTGAAATGCTGACCAGGCTCCCTGGGCACATGGATATCTCAATAAACTCTGCAGTGAAAGTGAGGCCTTGGTGTAGACAAATCAGCAAATAAGAAGTCACTAGTGGATGTTTCAAAATCCGGATAATGGCACAGGACTGAGTACCTTTGAGCGCATTCCCAGAGGCTTCAAGAGGCAAAAGGCAGAGTTCCTCCCTGAGCCTGTCATACATACCTATTGGCTGAGGGTACCTGGCCTAGGATAAGGCCCTCTGCCCAGGTTCCAGGATCTGTTACCTTCCAGGCAGCACAAAACATATAACCAAGAACGATCTATTACCTTCCCACACATCATAGCCTGATCTAAGACCCACATCTGCCCCCATTTCAGCACCTCGAATTATCTGTCTCCAGGCTCACCTGGGTTCCGAGCACAAACTGGGAAGTAAAGGGGTGGTAAGGGACAGATTAAATGGTGATTACCCAGAAATTACGTCAGCATGATCAACAAATCAATATAATTTATTCTCCAGTACCTTGCTTATTGGAACAGCCATGCTTGGGTTAGTCCAGATGAAGATAGAGTAGACCCAAGGTTGATGACGGTAGGTTGCTTCTGGGGGGTGTTCTTAGAGAACACTGGGCAGCATTGGGAACACCTTTGATCGCAGACACACACAGGAAACACTAAACAGGTAGCAGATACGAACTACACCTAAGCGAAGCCGAGTGAAAGTAAGAGACCATGGAAACTATTTAACATCAAATAAGTGTATACTCATGACTCTGGAGGAGCCTAGGGGAGACTTGGGGCAGCCTCAGAGCTGTGCCCCCTCTGCATTCCTCTTCAGTAATCACTGATGTCCTGGGTGTGTCAGGCTCCACGGCAAGGCTTGCAGTGGATTGCCCAATATAACCTGATGCTTGTGCTAAGAATATGCAGGCTCCAGGAAGAGCTGACTGACCAGTTACAGAGGTGTCAAGGATGAGCTATAACTGAAAATCCATAGCTGGAATGTGGGACATGGCCAGCTAGCACTGTGTGAGACACAGTGAGGGAAGTCAGTGTGAACCCAGGGACAAACCTCACCTTCAGGAATGGGCTACAGGGATGTTTATGATCAAGTGAGCACAAGAACTAGGCTCTGAGGCAGGGAGAGATGGGTTGTCAGGGTGGGTTTCCTGTTGTAGTCTTGGAATTCTCAGTTTCCCCAAGAAAACATCTCTATTTGTATGATTATGTTGCAAAGCCCTGAGATCTATGAATTCATCTATCGGGCTTCCTTAGAAGTTAAAATAATCTGTATGTGAACTATTTGTCTTTAGAGATCATCACTTCGGTCAGAGCCAGTTTTCATTTAAGAGAAAGTATAGAAATCGATGACCAGAAAAGAAGGTGTTACCTGCAGGTCTGAAGGGAGGGATCTCCCTTAGGTTGTAAACAAACCCTAGAAAAGCAGCTGCCTTAGAGGAGTGCTGAACGTGTCTTGTAATTCTGCGCCTATCTCTCATAGCTGTGAATATAACATGTGCAATAGGGAAATGTTACTGTCCTACAGCAAGGTCACAAGATCTACTCCAGCTCTATGAAGGTTCCCTAACAGCTGTGAACACCCTTCAAACAGTGAAGACGTATGTGTACTGACTGATAGACAATGAAATTGCAATAATCAAGCTGTACTCTAAACCCATACCGAAGAGACGGGCACACAATTGCAAGCGAGTTGCCTTTCAGAATAAAACAAGTCTTTTAAACATGATTGAAGAAAATACAGCATGATAAAGATTACAGCATTTAACTTACAGAAAAGGACGTACAAAATTATTGAGATTAGGACCCTGAAACAAGGAATTTCTTTCCACCCATTTTATGATGAATCATGGATTTAGAGTCCTATATTTTTCTGTAGTGTTGAAGCTACTTATATACTGATGAATTTGTGAACTAAAACAAGGAATTTCTGTGCACATAGTGACTACATAGTTACATATATAGACACATATATGTATATGATACATACACATGTATTGAACTGGACAGCAGAAAGGGTTGATGCACACTGCAAAACTAAAGTTTAGGGACTGGAACACACCGAGCCATGGATGCTCCAGTTAGCATTGGACCCATGGCGTCTGGGTTGGAATATTCTCTTGATAAAGTTTACCTTTTTTAAAAATGTTTTATTAGGGGCTCATACAACTCATCACAATCCATACATACATCAATTGTGTAAAGCACATCTGTACATTCATTGGCCTCATCATTCTCAAAGCATTTACTCTCCACTTAAGCCCTTGGCATCAGGTCCTCTTTTTTTCCCCATCCCTCCCCGTTCCCTCTCCCTCATGAGCCCTTGCTAATTTATAAATTATTATTTTGTCACATCTTGATCTGTCCGACGTGTCCCTTCACCCCATTTCCTGTTGTCTGTCCCCCAGGGAGGAGGTCCCACGTAGATCCTTGTAATTGGTTCCCTCTTTCCAAACCACTCTCCCTCTACCTTCCACGTATCGCCACTCACACCCCTGGTCCTGAAGGTATCATCCGCCCTGGATTCCCTGTGCCTCCACTCCTATCTGCACCAGTGTACATCCTCTCTAGTCAGACCTGCAAAGTAGAATTCGGATCATGATGGGGGTGGGGGAGTTTACTTCTTAATGTAAAGCTCTTCCTTATGCATATGTCAGTGTCTATAGTTTTATTGTCCTAGACAAGCTAAGCTAACTAAGGTCCCCCCACCACACTGTGTCATGATGGCGAAAATGTGAATCTGACAAGCTGCTCTTGGAGAAAGGCACATCACAAGGAAAATCTGAAAAGATAACCAACACTTCCCTGACACCGCGTCAATGCTCTGTTCCTCTAGGTCTGTGGGTTTTAGGTGGGTGTAATTCTATTTCTAATAAAAGAATCATGGTCACCTTGTAAAAAACATAGAGCACTTGCATGGAACAACACACATATTCTCTCTGCACCAAAAGTCAACACTCACATTTCTAACATGTAAGGACACTTAGTAGACTCAGTGACACTCGATGTCACTAGTATGATACAAAGAGCCTTATATTCATGGGGGAAGCATGACCTGCATGCTCCTGAGCGGAGATTGCTACACCTGTTCATTTAACAAGGTATTCCCATGACTCAGTCCATATATAGAGTAGCATCACTGAGTAAGACATTTGTCTTTTCAATGAAAATACTCATGCCTACTGAGGCCAGGTTTCTAAGTTTCCTTCATCACATGTCTACAGAAGTTTCCTCTAAGAAAGATCCAGCTAGGGTTAGGGTTAGGGTTAGGGTTAGGAAAAAAAAAAAAAGAAAGATCCAGCAATGCCTATTGTCCCTAGAAGTCCACGGCCACCTGTTCAACCGTCACGGTGTCAAAAAACATCCCATCTATCTGGTTCAGCAAGGTACCATTCACTGCAATATGTGAAAAGGGAGAAGAGGACAGTTCTGGGAAACTGGGACTTCACATGGCGATTAGACACAGGGGTCTTGTTCTATTAAGGATCACCATCAGGGTTTAGCTGGCAGCCTCATCCCTTCACTCCCTACACTCACTTCCTCACTAATGGCATGCTATCCCAAGGACTGCATTCTTCTAGCACAATGAGCTTATCTCCGGACAGTTTGTCTGTGACCAAGTGCAAGCTAATTCCTCTCTCTTTTTATGGTTCAGAAAAGAGAACAGTCAGATCACATAAACCAGACAAATGATCAGAAACATAAGCCTCGAGATTTATATCCCCTCTTCCACTGGAGGGAGGAGAGAAATTCACCTCCTTGCACCAGACCACCCAGAATATTTATCAGAACATGAAGCACAGGGTGAAAGCAAGGTAACAACAGGAAAACACTGCAGAATTTAAATTTTTCCTTGTAACTCTTCATTAGCCACTGGAGAGCTACTGATGTGAACCAACAAAGTAGCAACCCAAAGCCCTGAATTCATGGTATTCTCTTGGATGAAGAGCTGGCATATTACCTACTGAAACAGGTCATTATTTGGGGGAAATTATGACATTTTCTATAGTGTTTCCATGTTACTCCCCTACTTTTCAGTCACTCTATGGTTGCACATTTGTGTATTTTGTACCTTCATGGAGAGACTAGGCTATTGAAAAGGGAAATAGGGCGACAGTGAAAGGTAACAATAGAACATAGGTATTCGCAAAACTTCTCCCACTCTGAGACGTAAAGCTACTGTCATGTAATTATTATGGACTGCTCCCGTCAAAAACGACCTGGATCCACACATAAATACACACTAAGCTCACAGGATATACTGACAAAAGAGCACAATATGTGAAGTATCATAATAGCATGCCCTTTGTGATAGGTAGGTTTATTGTGCCAACCTGGCAAATGAATGTGTGGGAGTAATTGAAGGGCAGAGATAAATGGTTTTGCAAGCCTCGCCTTTCTTGTCTCTTGCTATGTGATGATCGGACCAGTGTGTGGCTGCCTTAGCTGGTTCTCTGCCTCAATTTGCAAGCTACACTACCTGTGGGACACCTAACCTGTGGAATGTGTCGCTGTAGTTTGAGGCATCTTCAAGACTTACTTCGCCACGCTACTGGAGTGCACATCGTTTGGGCTGGAGACTGTTGGACCCTGTCATCTGGCTGTTGGTGACCTGCCTTGCTGTTTGCTGCCTGTGGCTGGACAGTCTGAATTGTTCTACATGGGACTCAGCTGTGTGCTTCCTTGACTTGCACCCGGTGGCCCTCAAGACTGAAAGGACTGCCAGTGCACTAACTGTCTATTGGAAGTGAGTTGCATGGAGCCATTTGTATTGCTGTGTAGATTAATTAGTTGTTTATTTCTTAGGTTATCTACCTATATAAATATACATAAAATCCTAAGGGTCCTGGTTTTGTTTCTCTAGAGAACTCTGTATAACATACCCTTCTTTTGGCTGATTGGCAAAAAGTAGTTAAGATTTCAATTTTCTTTTACTTTGACTGAATTTCACTGTATTTAACTGTTAAACTGTGCAAGGACTTACACACCAGGCTTTGAGATGGGCCACTCCAAGACTTTTTCACATTTACAGATCATGGAAAGCAGACTAGCTGAACATGATGACCGCTAGCGTTCTCTCAGCCGTGAGGCTGGCCTCTATGACTTGTCATACTTTTGTTACCACTTTTTTCAGGAGAGACCAGTCCCTGGAGAAGGCCATAATGCTTGGTAAGGGAAAAGAGAAGCAAAAAATAGAAAGGCCTTCAACAAAATGGACAAACACAGGGGCTGTGACAATGGGCTCAAACATGGGGACATTTGTGAGGATGGTGCAGGACAGGGCCATGCTTCGTTCTGCTATAGTGTTTTAGGTGTTGGAGTGGACACGATGACACCTAACAACAGCATAGAAAAGGCTGTACTTTGATGCTAAAATTTCACAGCACAGCTATAATGTACAGTGACACGAGTGGCCACGGTCACTCTACAATTCTGCTCTGACAGTGGAATGTAAATGTCAATCCAATTAGCCTCTCAAAAGTCTCATCCGCACAGTGCACCAAGTGACGTATTTTAAAGCCTTCACAAGTCTAAGTTCCATTCCTTTATGATGAACAAAAGCCACATGCAGTGCTTTTGGGTCAATTCTAACCCATTCTGAATATAAAACAGTGAGTGAAACTGCTCAGTAGTGTTTCCAAGACTCATTCTTTATGGGCGCAAACAGCCTCATCGACCTCCCTTGATGTGCCCGGTTTGCTTGAACCACAGAGGCCATGGTCAGCAACCAATCATTTACACCAATAACCAGTAGGGTCTCTCACACAGCATGTTCATGGTAACAGTGCATTTATTCCGCAACCACAATTTTGAAGCAATTTCCAAAAAGATTTAGCCACATTGGCTCATTTAGTCCTCTTGTGTCTTTTAAGCAGATGTTCTTCTCAATAGGATACAGCTGAAGAAAGTCCCCAACCAGTAAGTACATTTCCGTAGTGCTCAAATGGGGAGTTGTTGAAACAGGTCGGCATGCAGGTCCATGAGTGTACAGCTAAATGCCTGGCAGCTACATTTCCGTTCATATGCCATGAGTTTGTTAGTCTGTCAGTCATCAGTTACAGAGGTGATCTGGAGATCTGTGTAGTACGAATAGGAGATGGAAAAAACAAACTATTGAATTCAGATAACTGGAACTCATTTTCCCCAGAAAGCCATGAGTGTCAGACAAAGACAGCTTACCTCAGGCCCATATATCCGGCTCTTTCATTTATTAGATTGATTGAGATAATATAAACACCAGGCAAAGCAGATACAACATTGAACAAATCAAAACAAAACAAGGCAAATATGTTCTGAGAGGACACACCATTCCAAAGCCAAGAGTTCTACCCTGGACATGTGAGGTGGCTATGAGTTGAAAATGAATCCACAACAACTAACAAGAACAAAAACACAAGGTCAATGGACTTAACTTTTATGAGAAATGCAACAGAGGTGGAATCTATGCAGTAACACAATCATGTTTACATGTCGTGAGCTAGTGTAGGGAGAAACAAAAATGATCACTTTAGGGAACAGCAAACCCTGGCACGATCAAGATTTTAACAACATGGGAGGGTCCTGTGATGAGTTTGCAAATGCTCAGATTTCAGTTGCTCAAAGACTTCAACTCTCAATGTACAGGCTGAAGGAGTCAAAGAGCGCCCAGGTCTTCATGGCCAGGAAAGGGAAGCTCCATGTTCACTCACCAAATGAAAAGCTCATTAGCAGTAAGAATACATGGAAATGCCCACACTGGAAAAATAAAAAGAGCATGAAGACACACTAGCAAGAAAATAAAACAAAACAAGCAACAGTTAATAAGAAATGCAAATGGGGGCTTTCAGGTTTATGACCAAGATGTGAAGAGCCCAAATTCACCATTCCATTCTTAAAGAACAAGGCACGGTTTTGTTCTGTTGTATATTAAAAAAAAATCACTGTCATTGAGTCAATTCTGACTCAAACCATCCCTACAGGGCAGAGTAGCACAGGCCCTGTGGGTTTCTGAAACCGCAATTCTTTAAAGAAATAGAAAGCCTTGTCTTTCTCCTGGGGACCAGTTAGTAGTTTTGAATTGCTGAGATGTGTGGTGAGGAACCCAACGCATAACCCACTGCATGGGTGCATCGTGTCGTTCTAAAGTGGGGAAACTAGATGGCAGCTAACAACCAGAAAGCTATTCTTTTCACTGCCTCTAATGAATTCATCTAGTTAGGACCCAGAGCAAACTTCTGTCCTCAAAACAGGGGGAAGGACACACAGGCACTCTCTCAGCTGACTTCTACAGTGAAATCATTCCGCGTGTCTGCTTATGGGACACTTTTGTTTAGGGGAGAGCTTCGTCCTCTGTGCTTAGTATTCGAATTAATTGAACTCATTGATAACAGTGATTTGAAGGATGTGATGGAATTAACCAAGGGATTAACCAAGAGTTTGTTGATGGAATTAACTAAGGAATTAACCAAGAGTTTGTTCCTGGAGGAGAAAATACCAGACCACAGGGTATCAGGAGGGAGTGTACTTCACATGTTTTAAGAATAGTTAAGCCCCAGGTTGCCCAAATGAATTTTAATAAGGATAAAGGATGTCAGAAAGGTGTGTCATTGACTCATCAATGAAGATATACAAAAAGACTGAAGTCAATAAAAAGGTAGCATTTCCAAAACAACTCTCCTCCACAAATAGATCAGTTCCCAAAACTGTTGCAATTTTTTTTGCACTTCACAAGAGTGCACAAAAATGTGAATCTAACTGCATTTAGTGTCAAATATCCAATAAGTGGTCAAGAATAAGCCATTGACTTGTCCACACAGGACTGCCTGCCACCACATCTGGTCCAACTCACAGCAGAGCTATCAGAGTAGAACTCCCTATGGGACTCCCACGCCTGTACATCTTTACTGGAGCAGGCAGACTCATCTTCTGCGCATGTCTGCCGAGTTTGCACAGCTGCCCTTGCGGTAGCAGCCCAATGTTTAACCCACTGTGACAAAGGGGTGCTTTTGTTGATATATTCCACATACAATAAAGTACCATTGTAGTAACACATGAAAGACCAACAGAAAAAGAAAAGCTGCCCCAGAGAAAACACTCACCAATTTGTAAGGGAAGCTAATTCATGACACATCAGGAAATACAGGGCTCTGACATTAAGCACTCACACTTCAAGATGTAGATCCTTAAGTGGAGTCCCGAGTAATGCGACCAACTGAGTGCTCAGCTATCAAACAAAAGACTGGAGACTGAAGGCAAAGTAGCAGTACCTTAGAAGAAATTACCCAACTTCTGACATTAGCCACTGAAAATATTACGATGAGTTTTACTCTGAAACCACATATGGTCACCATAGGGAATCATATGTTAGGAAAAATGACTGCTATTTATCCAACTGTTATCGAATTGAGATACAGGAGCTCATTGGTAGCCAATCATTCATGCCATGAATTCACAAGGGGCTTTCAAAAAGGTCATGGAAAAATGGAATAAAGATGATGCAATTTATCCATGAACCTTTTCAAGCTGCTGCAGATCTATTCCTAAGAGATTATTCTAACAGTACAATATTATGCTAAAGAGAATAATGTAATAAATCTTTTTTAATTCCTCAAATACTGTACATCTTAAAAATCTTTAGGATTTATCTTCCATGAAAACTCAGAAAGAACATTAAGCTATTTACATATAACATCTCTATTGAAGATCTATTAAAGTTGATATTAATTTTATGCTGTAGCTACTGTAAAAAGTCCAGTTCAGTTACAGTATATCTGTATGATTCATATAAAAACTTGATAGCTGAAAATTAACAGAATGACTTTATTTTTCTGGGCACTGCAAATTTTACAAATTCAACTGTGTGGTTTCTCATGTTATAGTTCGAAACTCAACTTCACTTTAGTTTTGAGTTTTCCTTCTCTGAAATATTTCCAACTGATACAGGTTCTGGCTTTTCTAATTGTGTGTATGCGCACACATGGGTATCTTGCTTTGTTTTTGATGTCCCTGAGCATTACAGATGGTTACCATGGATAAGTGTTCATGGAGCGATTGGAAGTTTGTGTCTACTCAGAGTCTCCAGGGAAGAAAGTCTGGGTGATGCACTTTGAGAAACCAGTCACTGAAACCCCTCTGCAACAGTGCTGTGCTCTGACACACATGGAGTCTGCAGGAGTTGGTGCGGATTTGATGGCATCTGCTTGATTTGGTTCATTTCTAAGGGGAAAGAAATGGATTCTGGCTTCATTTGCTACCCTCAAGGCTGGCAGTTCAACCCCACCAGCACATCTGCAAGAGGAAAATGAGGCTGGTTGCTCCTGTGTTGATTTTGATCTCAGACACCTACAGAGGAACACTATGAGTCAGAATTGACTTTGTGGCAGTGAGTTTGTTTTGGTGGGTCAGGGACAATGAACTTTTCCAGGTGGCATAAACAGCTTGCACTAGACTGCCCCCCTGAGGCTTCAAGGGGTAAACAGCCTGCATTACTGTGGAAGAACAGGAGATCTGCTTCCACCAATATGATGCTCCAGAACACAATGGAATTGTTCTACTCTGTAACACGACGTAGCCACGAGATGGATTTACCTCCATGACACCTAACCAAAGGGGAAATTGAACATGATCACATATGCATGTCTAAGTATGCACATGGATGTCATGTTGAAAATATGACCAAATCAAAATAACAAAAACAATTCCCATAAAGAATCACCATGTCCATAATGAAAAACATGTCAGCGTGGCCTATCTAAATTAGTCTGTGAAGAAGCCCTCCTGCTCCAGTGGTTACAGGACTGGCAGCTCCTTGAAATGAAAGCAGTTGTGTCCCATGAGGTGGCCATCTGGTACCACGTGGATTATATTCTAGAAACAATAAGGAGGAGTTTAAGGTGCTATGGCATCACTCCCAGAATCCACTGCAGTGCAGAGGGTCACACAAACCTCTATCAAGAACACTTTGATAAAAGGCTAGCGCATTCCAGCATTACCATGCAGTGGGGGCATAGAGAAAATGGTAGCTTATTTTAATAAGATCCTCTCTTACGATATGTAAGAGTTATATATCTGGAAGTTATCTTGTATTAGAAATAATTATGACACATTTTAAAATGAGGAGCTATTAGTAGGACACAGTTCTTACACAGTAAATTCAAACAAATTGGAGAACCAGTTAACATATGAAAAAATAATTCAAAAGGAAAAAAGAATTTACATACTTAGAATTTGGTTCCAAGAAACTTCTATGCAGGTCTCAAGATTACTCAGGTCCACACCGAAAAGGTCCAAATGAAAAGCTTTCCTGGAGCTGGCCGCACTCCAAAGCCCCCTCTGCCTGGCGGTCATATTAGCTACGATCTTGCTTCCCGGGCAGAAAGCACTCAATGGAGGTTTACTCTGTGGGGAGATTGCAATCTCTGTGAGGACTTAAACTATGCGGGGATTTGGGACCGTGCTGCGATGGTACCATTTTGCAAAGCAAGGTGCTGAGAAGTTAAACTCTTAGTAAGGCCACTCTGGGGTCCCCATGCTCTCAGGCCCGTGACCTGACACGGAAAGGACCGGCCCCAGGAAGAACCCACGCCTTTCGGGAGGGAGGGGTGAGGGTGCAGGCGGAGCTCTGAGCAAGAAAAGCGGCCAGAGGACTCCCGGGCCCAGGGCAGAGGCCTGTAGCCAGCTCCGAAAGGATTTCACTGGAAATGTCCCAGGGGCTGGCGGCGACCTGGAACACTGGCGGACGGGGTGCGGGAAGCGTAACGTCCGCAGGACCCCGGACACAGCTGGGGAGCCAGGCCTGCGGGGACTCCGCACCTGGGCTCAGCACAGAAACACGAAACTCACTCACCCGTAGAAACACGTGGGACGCTCACTCGGATCTTCTCAGGCGGAGGAAGTGGGGTCCTCAGGAAATTGCATCACGTGGGAATAGAGGGGCGGTGCCTGGAGATAATGGGGGAGTTGGGGAGGGCGGGGCCTGGAGGTGAGGCTCAGGGCCCTGAGTGGCAATGGATTCATTCATTCTTAGTCTGGAAACCCTGCTGAAACCTGTCCTCTTTGGGAGGCCCTGCTTGCATTTGGGACGCGTTTGCATTTGAATCACAACAACACACAAGCCCAGACACAGCGGTGGGTGGAAGGCATGCTTCCCAAGTGAGAACTTCCGCAAGAGACAACTCCAGCTGCTAGGACCACAGACCCACACTAAAGGCGTCTGATGCCATCTGCTCCCCTTGACCATGTCTTTCCTGGGTTCCCCCTGAACGCTCCTCAACCACCCAACTCGAAGAGGCCCGAGCCTTGTAGATTCAAGAGCCACAATAGGAAGACCCTTCACAACCTGCTTCATCCTCAGACACGGGTTTCAGGCTCTGCTCCCAGTGCCTCAGCACCCAGACTCAAGGCTCCTTTCCCTTGTGCATGTGCAGGTGAGCATGGAGATGGGGAATTCCTGAAAGCGCCACCCTCCTTCAGTTGCCATCTCCTCCCCCTCCTCTTCTCCTCCCCTGCTCTCGTCCTCTCTCCTCACTGCTACAGATTTATTTCCTCCCAATGTGTGGGTTCTGTATTGCTATTTTGATGAAACCTTTCTATGAGAATAACTGTCTTTTCAGTAAGTTCCAGTCAACTAATTGTCCTTTGCGGACTGTGTTTCCTTTAATACATTTCACGTGTTGAGGTCTCTCCTTTCTGTTTCTATGTAATTGAGTATTTTTTTAATCAGGAATGGGTGTTAGATATTATCAAATGCCTCTTCTGCATCTATGAATATGATCATATGGTTCTTATTCTTTGTCCTATTTATGTGGTTGGTTTTTCTAATGAAAGATACTTGCATCCCTGGTAATAATCCTTCTTAATCAAGTTAAAGTATGAACTCAAAGGTGGAGATAGGTGCTTTCTAACTAAATCCATCCATTTCCACAAATCTAAAGATAAACTGCTCAGATGTATGATCTAATCACTCTCCTAAACCAATAGTTATGTAATCATCAATTATGTTACTTTACTGTTAAAACACCAGTATATATCCTGTTGTGGTGTATTTTATAAATGATTTTACCCCATATTCCCTGTAGTCTTAAAATTTTCTTATGAAGCTTCTCATGCATTAACGTAATAAATAAATTTAGTTTCTAATACAAATCTACCATTGTTCAATTTTGTCCTTGACTATTGATTCATCGTGCAGGTATATATATTAAAACCATGAATATATATTTTCGACAATGATTCTGGAATGATTATTACTTTACTGCTTATTTTAAAAAGAAACTCTAATATTTCAGTACTTATTGTACATAGAGTCCCTGTACAAGGGAGGTGGTTGTTAGGTGTCACTAAGCTATCTCCAAATCATGTTTCTTCCTGTTACCACCGGGAGAAACACTGGCCTGTCCTACACCATCCTCATAATTGTTCTTATATTTGAGCCCGTTGTTTCAGCCTTTGTGCATCTAAAAAGTTTTCCTCTTGTTTGTTACCAAGCAACATGGTTGAAGCGATGTATCTCTTGTATTTGCCTCTGGTTTGCAAATACACAAACACTCTAAGGTTTTACTTATATGGAATAAGAAAATATATTTAAAAGAAGAACAATAAAGTCAGAACTTTTGTATGATTTCTGACTCATAGAACCATAGAGAGCAGAGTAAAAGCTTCTTAGGCTTTTGTTTTTTCCATTTTATAGAACATACGGTTTCATCTTTAGCATAGCAGGTAGTGTCCTTAAACAATAGTCAAAAACTACAACAATAGTCCAAAACTACACAGGTGATGTAGTGGTTTATTTTCTCAGTCTCAGACATGGATAAACACCACATGGAAGTTAAAGCTTACTTGAATATCCCAGAGATGAAGAAAATACTGATTGTTTTGTGTAACATTAAAATTGTGTTGATTTGGTAGAAGTACATTGTCAATTGTTTTGCGTGACCCTGAGCACAGCTGTGAGATTCTGGTTGTAAGAGAATGATACCCTGATCCATGATCAAAGTAACTCAGGTGTCACCCTTTATGACGTGGATATTCAGTGTCACATAAGGAGGCTGATGCCTTTAGCTCAGTCACTGAGGTATGTGACTTTGATCATACATCTGATAATAATCTAACCGTTTGTCAGGATAAGAATCTGGGTGTTTGTTTTTTCTAAGACCTACACATTGTATTATTTACAATTCATTGGAATTCCTTCCTGGATGGTCAGTATTATGAAGAACAAACTTTCAAATATGGTGGTGGCAATTTAGGCTCTGCCGTTTATGTGATATTAATCTCTTCCACATCACGTACGATACGTGTTTTCCTAAATGCCTATGCTTAATGAAGTCTTATCTTCGCACTGATTTTTCACTTACACGGTTTCATGACTGTGCTCCTCCCATTCCGGGTCACGCTGAGATGGGCCGGAAGTGGCGGTGTCCTAGCCGGATGTGAGGGTCGGAGTGGGAGTCTTAATTGCCATTCTCGGGGCGTGGTCTCAGAGAAGCGCCCTCAGCTGGAGCCGCGTGTAGTGGTCGCGCCCAGGTGGGGGTCGCTCCGGACCATTTGCGGTGACCCTGGTGCACACAGCAGCCTGGCTGGGGTGCAAGCGCCCTTCTCCCCCTCCCCCTCCCCGAGCAGCAGTGTGTTGGGATGTGGTGGGGTGTCCCAGAGACTGGTCCCATTCCCCAGAGTTGGGATTGGTAGGGCTTTGTGGGGAGACTCCCTGCTGGAGAAAGGGGGATCCCACTGGCGCTTTGGGCGTCGGGGTTCCCTCATCGCCTTGCAGGTCTCCCCTCATCCCCCTCCTTGTTTCCTCTCGCACAGCGGCGCCCCCTCCCGGAGTCTCTGCACGTCTGCAGCTCACAGGTGCTTCTCTCACCACAAAGGATGAATGCGGTCAGGAAGCGAGTGGCTGCAGCTGGAGCCCAACGCTATGGTGACCAGACGCCCTGCTTTTGTCGGGACAGCCCCGATTTTTAACAAATCGCCCCGCGCCCCGCAGCGTTTTAAAAAAGTCCCGATTTTTGGAAAGAATGCAGACAAACTAGGGAAAGGCGGGAGAATTGGAATATACTGTTTTCGGCTGCCATGTGGCTATTTCGCTTTATATTATTTTTGTTAATTTTATAACGTTAAAATTTAATAATAACAAATAATTGTTGAGCACTGATTATCGAGAACTGCTTATCAAAGTTCGCATTGTTGGAATTCGCCACCATTGTTTGGGTTTAATGAACAATGGCATTTTAGGGCGTTGGCAAGGAGGAAAACATTTTGTAACTGTCTCTTCTTAGACGATACAATCGTACTGCGTGCTAAACAAGTGATGTCAACAAATCAGCCATTCAGATAATTTAGCTAAGTAATTTATTTCATAAATACATACATTTTCTTGAATTTAGCAGACAGTACTCGTATTATTTATATTTTATACTGGCGACAAAAATGTCTAGCGCCGGCCTTGAAAGTGACACGTAAGACTTAGGTTACAGCAAATTAAGGGAAAAAATAATACAAGTGAGTATTGTTATTTAGAAAGAAATATAGGATCAAATTTAAAATAATTTTTAAAATGTAGTTACATTATAACAATCAATTAATGTAATTTATAAACTAACAATAAAATATGTTCATGTAATTGTGTACCTACTTGCTGTGCTTTTAAGCAATAGGTATATAATAATTTATAATATAATTATAAGTTATTTTTTTTAGATTTTTAACATAATGAGTAAGAAAAAAAGATGCAAATTAGATCCGAGTGGATTTCCTTTTATTAAAAAAAACAAGCGATTACATGGTAAAATATGAAAAATGTAATGACGAATTTTCTATTTCGCACAGTGAAAGAATGATATTTCAAAGCACTTGGAGATAGAAACATAAAACATACTAATGCCTCTTCCTCCAAAATATAGGAAATTTTTTGGAAAACAACTTATGGAAACAAAGAAAAGAAATTAGCATTAGCAGAAGGACTTATGTCTTTTCATGCTATTAGTCACAATCATTCCTTCAGATCTATAGACTGTACATCACAAGTTTTCAAAAAGTTAATCAACCAAAAATTTGCCTGTGCTAGAACAAAATATGAGGCAATTGTGTGTAATATGCTTTTCCTATATGCATTTTTAGAATTTAACAAAAATCTAGAAAACATTAATTTTATATCCATATATTCTGACACTTCTAATCATAGGATATAAAGTTATTTCCAACCATTATTAATTTTTTGATTTGGAAACTGGAATAAAAATTAGAATTTTAGATTTCATTTCTGTATCCCCCGAAACTTCTGAAATAATTTTCAGTTCCATTATTAATATTTTGGAAAAAAACATCTTAAAACATGGCATGATTGCATATTGTGCAGACAACATGAACGCAAATTTTGGAGGAAAAGCGAGAAGAGGTACAAATAATATTTTTCATAAGTTAAACAAAAACCTTAATCAAAACATTATTTGTGTTGGTTATGCAGCACACACCATACATAGCGCCATTCAAACAGTTGCTGATTTGTTGCCTGTAGATGTGGAAAATATTTGTTATTAAAATACATTCTTATTTCTATATATACACTGTGTGTGTTGAAATGCTTAAAGACTATTGTGAAACTGCAGAAGTCGAATATCAGAACATACTTGAATACAGTAAAACGCGCTGGTTAGCTCTTTTGCCAGCTGTTGAAAGAAATTTGAAAATATACAATCCTATGAAATCCTACTTTCTATCACAGAATAAATGTCCTAGAAGTTTAGAAGAGTTTTTTGAAGAAGATTCTTCAAACATTTGGCTAGAGTTTGTACACAATCAAGCAGCTGATTTTCAAAATGCTATAAAACTTATTGAAGGTAACAAAATTTCAGTAATCAAAGTAGCAAATTCTACTGCTTGTATTCATTAGCTGATTTCCTTGGGAAATTCTTTGAGCCTCACTGGGCCTCTTTTGGTTTGTCTCTCAAGTGGACCAGATGTTTCCAACTGAGGGTTAAGTGACTCAGTGCAGGGTCTACCAGGCAGTCAGTGGCTGCTCCTGTGATCTATGCCGCCGAGAGGCGTGCACACATCCTAATGATGTTGTGCTGAGTGGAAATGAAGGTCATGGGAGACTTACAGCTGAGGGTGAAGGTGCAGAAAAGTTGCTTGGGACTGTCCTTAGGGAACAGGCATTTGAAAGGACAAGAAGAAGGAGCTGGGCACAGCACGCCAGGTTCTGGTTTACTATGCTGGGAATTAAATATTGAAGATGAATGAAATTGCATTTATCTTCTGCCTGAACACTGCTGCCTGGAATTGTGTTGCAAATTATCTTTTTAAGTGTTAAAAGTGCAGACACCACTTTGAAGACTAAGGTGCTCCTTACCCTAGCTGTTGTATTTACAATGACCTCATGGATGTTTAAAATGGACAATGTGTAAGGGAGACCGGAGAAGAAATGCTGCATCTGAACTAAGTGTTGGTGAGGAATATTGAAATTACAATAGTGTGTCGGATGAACTAACGTGTGTCTTGGAGTAAGTACAGCTAAATGGCCCTTGGAAGCGATGATGGGAACACTTCTCTCATACTTTGAAGATGTTATCAGAAAGATACGTTATTAGTCCTTGGAAAAGGACATCGTGCTTGCTAGAAGGATAACAAAGAATACCCCCAACAAGATGAAATGGTTCAGTGGCTGTGACAATGGGCTCTAAAGTACTTGTGAGGACGGGGCAGGATCATGCAGTGTTTCTTTCTATAATACATAGGGTCGCTATGAGTCTGAACTGATTGGATGGCATCTAACAACATCCACGTGGTGGGATGTTTACTATTTTGAGGAACTTCCAGACTGTTTGCCAAACCGACTGTCTTCTTTCAGTGCATGAGGACACTTGATTTTCAACATCCTAGACAATTTTTGTTATTTGTTTTATTATAGCCTTCTTGTGTCTGTGTCATTGAGGTAGTTTATTGTGCCAACCTGGCTGATAAACACATGTGGAGTTAATTGGAGGGTAGAGGGATAAATGGCTCAGTGAGCATCGACTTTCTAGTTCTCGGGTCTCTTGCTTTCTGATGGTCAGACCAGGGTGCCACTGCCTTAACCAGTTCCCTGCTTCAGCTGGCCAGGCTCACTTTCTGCAAGATATCCCTGAGAAGCCACATGGACCTACCCCAATGAAGCCCTGGGTGCTAGAGCACCCATGTGGAGACTGCTGCCAGAGCTTAGATGTTTTCACATTCACCGACTCAGCTTTCCTCCTGCAGTCGGTGTCATTGTGTCAGTTTTGCGAGATGGAGGAGGAGTTTGTGAATTGGTGCTGGACATGTTGGTTAATGGGTTAATGTTGGACTTGTGGGCTTAGGCAGCACTGGGTTGGGATGTTTTCTTGAAGTACACTTAATATTAAAGGTTGTATAACACTCTCTTATACATGCGTTTCTGTGGATTTGTTTCTCTAAAGTACCCATACGACCACAGGTATATCATTTTGATTTTGATTGCATTTGCCAAATCTTAAATACTTTGTCATCCTGAGCTGTGCTTCGGATTATCTGTTCAGCTCTTTAACTTCATAATTTCTTCCATTTGCCTTAGCTCCTCTAAGAAATTATGAGCAATTTCAAAGTCTCTTCTGATACCCACTTTCATTTTTTTCTTCATTTTCTGTCTTTAATGGCCTTTGCTTCCTTCACATACGATGTTCTTGATATCGGCCCCGCTACCCACCCCAGCTCATCAGGTCATTAGTGTTCATTGCATTAAGTCTGTTCTTAAAATGTTCCCTAAACTCACATCGGATAGCCTCAAAATATTATTTTGGCTCTCGTGGACTTGTTTTTATTTTCTTCAGTGTCAAACAATGTACAAAAATTATAGGCTAAATCTATACCAGAGTTGTATAATTTATGTTTAAAATACTTATATCTTTAGATTACTGACTAACTTCTTGAATAATTTTTAATTTACTGTCTTTTAGTTGTTGACTTGTAAAACTTATTTATATATTCTGAATACTAGATTGTTAGATATCTCATGAAATTCTTGATTGTTTCTTTCCGATCGTAAGGGACTTTAATTTTGATGAAGTTCAACTTTATGCACATTTTCCTTGGGCTTAAGATGTCAGTATTGTTTAAAATGTGGTGAAGAAAGCGATGGTGCCCAGCTATCAAAAGATATAGCGTCTGGAGTCTTAAAAGCTTGAAGATAAAAAGTGGCCATCTAGCTAAGAAGCAACAAAGCCCACATGGAAGAACACACCAGCCTGTGTGATCACGTGGTTCCAAAGGGATCCATTATCAGGCATCAAGGAACAAAAAATCATATCATTGGGTGCACAGCTCCATGATATGATCGCTGAGGACAAACGGGTGCATGAGCAAAGGTGGCAAAGAAAGCTGATAGTGCCCAGCTATCAAAAGAGATAGTGTCTGGGGTCTTAAAGGTCCGAAGGTAAACAAGCGGCCATCTAGCTCAGAAGCAACAAAGTCCACCTGGAAGAAGCATACCACCCTGTGTGATCATGAGGTGTTAAAGGGTTCAAGTATAAGTCATCATAATAAAAATTAAAAAAAAACTTACCATAGTGAATGAAGGGGGAAGTGCAGAGTGGAGGCCCAAAGTCCATTTGTCAGCCACTGGAGATCCTCTCACAGAGGGGTCTAGGGGAGGGGATGACTCAGTCAGGGTGCGATGTAGCACCGATGAAGAATACAGCTTTCCTGCAGTTCCTAAATGCTTCCTCCCCACCAACTACCATGATCCGAATTCTACCTTGCAAGTCTGGATAGAGCAGAGGTACACTGGTGCAGATAGGAGCTGGAGGCACAGGGAATCCAGGGCGATGATACCTTCTGGACCAGGGGTGTGAGGGACGATACTGGGAGGGTAGAGGGTTAGTGGGTTGGAAAGAGGGAACCAATTACAAGGATCTACATGAGATCTCCTCCCTGGGGGACGGACAACAGAAAATGGGGTGAAGGGAGATTTTGCACAAGGCAAGATATGAAAAAATAATAATTTATAAATTATCAAGGGCTCATGAGGGAGGGGGGAGTGGGGAGCGAAGGGGAAAAAAGGACCTGATTCAAAGGGCTTAAGTGGAGCAAATGCTTTGAAAATGAAGGGCAAAGAATGAACAATGTGCTTTACACAATTGATGTATGTATGGATTGTGATGAGTTGTATGAGTCCCTAATAAAATGTTTTTTTAAAAAAAAGCGTAAAAAAAGTAAAAAGCGATTTAACTATGAAAAAAATACAACTTTCCTCTAGTTCCTAAATGCTTCCTCCCCTACCACTATCATGATCCTAATTCTACCTTACAAATATGGCTAGACTAGAGGATGTATACTGGGAAAGATAGGAACTAGAAACAGGGAATACAGGGCAGATGATCCCTTCAGGGCCAGTGTTGTGAATAGTGATGCTGGGAGAGTAGAGGGAGGGTGGGTTGCAAAGGGGTAACCGACTACAAGAATCTACAAGTGACCTTCTCCCCGAGGAACCGACAACAAAAAAGTGGGTGAAGGGAGACGTCGGACAGGTCAAGGTATGACAAATAATTTGCAAATTACCAAGGATTCATGAGGGAGAATTTACAAATAATTTGTAAATTACCAAGGATTCATGGAGAGCAAATGTTTGAGAATGAGAGCAATGAGTGTACAAATGTGCTTTAAACAACTGATGTATGTATGGATTGTGATAAGAATTGTATGATCCCCTAATTAAACAATAAAAGAATTCTCTTCAAAAAAAAAGATATCTTCCATTGTAAGCAATTATGACATCTTAAGCATAAGCAACCCAAGGAAAATGTATATGACTTGAACTTCATCAAACTTTAAATTCCTTCTAATTAGAAAGACACATTTAAGAATTTGAAAAAGGCAACCTACATTAGTAACTATTTCTAAGTGCGATATCTAATAATCTAGTATTCAGATAATATGAAGAACTGCTACAAGTCAACAACTAAAAGACAGCAAATTAAAAATTAGTCAAGAAGTTAGTTACTACTCTAAAGCTATAAGTATTTTAAACATAAACTATACAACTCTAGTATAGATTTAGTCTACAATTTCTGTAAATAGTTTGAAACTGAAGAATATTAAAATAAGTCCATGACAGCCAAAATAATATTTTGACGCTATCCGATCTGATTTAAGGGAACATTTCAAGAAAAGACTTAATGACCTGATGAAATGGGGCGGTGTGTGTGTGAGAGAGAGATAGCAAGAACATTATATGTGAAGGAAGCAAAAGATCATTACAGACAGGAAATCAAGAAAAAAATCAAAGTGGATGTCAGAAGAGACTTTGAAATTGTTCAAAATTGTAGGGTAGCTAAGACAAATGGAAAAAATGAAGAAGTCAAAGAACTGAACAGAAAATCTCAAAAGGCAGCTCAGGAAGACAAAGTATTAAAAGAATTCATCATTTGGCAAATGCAAATGAAATGCCACTTACACACAAAAGAAGGCTATAATAAAACAGATAACAAAAATTGTCTAGGATGTTGAAAAATCAGTGTCCTTATGGACTGAAAGATGGTACAGCCTCTTTGGGAAACACTCTTGAAGTTCCTCAAAATAGTAAACATACCACCAGGTGGTTGATGTTAGATGCCATCCAATCAGTTCAGACTCATAGCGACCCTATATATAATAGAGTACATGGTCCTGCACCATTCTCACAATTACTATTATGTTAGAGCCCATTGTTACAGCCACTGAATCAATTCATCTTGTTGGGGGTCTTCTTTGTTATCCTTCTACCAAGCACAATGTCCTTCTCCAAGGCCTTATAACATATCCTTCTGATAATGTGTTCAAAGTATGAGAGAAGTCTTGGCATCCATTCAACTGTACTTACTCCAAAACGCATGTTAATTCATCTGGCACTCAATTGAAATTTCAATAATCCTTACCAACACCTAGTTCGGAAGCATCATTTCTTCTCAGGCATCCCTTATTGATTGTTCATTTTAAAAATCTAGGTGAGGTCACTGGATATACAACAGCTCGGGTAAGGAGCACCTTAGTCTTCAAAGTGGTGTCTTTGCACTTTTAGAAATTTAAAATGATAATTTGCAACACAATTTCAGCAGTGTTCAGGGAGAAGATAAATGCAATCCCATTCCTCTTCAATTGTTAATTCCCAGCATAGTAAATATTTTTGATGCTTTCAAATTTTCCAAGACGCATATTTTGTACATTCCACATCCTGATTAATGCACGGTTTCAACAGTTTCTTCTCCGTTTGAGTTATGCCATATTAGCCAATGAAGGTCCCGAAAACTTGCTTCATCCAGATTAAGGTCAACTCTACTTGGAGAGAATATTGGAAGTGACCTGTCAGAAGCATAAACCAAATTGGTCTTGGAGGAAGAATAGCCAGAATGCTCCTAAGACATGACGATGGTAAGCCTTAGTCTCACGAGTCGTCAGGAGAGACCAGTTACTGGAAAAGGATATCACACTAAGTAAAATGGAGGGTCACTGAAGAAGAACAAGATCCTGAATAACATGGATTGGCAATGGCTGCCACATAGGTTCAAACACAATTGTAGGGATGGCCCCTGTGATAAACCTAATGCTGCCGTGACCATGTCCCTGCTCTGCTCAACTCCCTCCAAAGGTTCCCTGTCCTCACTAAGAAGCCGAATATGAGTTCTTTGAGGCTTGTTAGCACCAGGTCCTGGCTGGCCTGTGCCCAGCTCCTTCTTGTCCTTTCAAATGCCCGTGCCCCCGAGGACAGGCTCAAGCAATTTTCCTGCACCGTCATGCTCAGGTGTAAATCTCCCATAACCTTCATTTCCACTCAGCCCATCATTAGGATGTGTTTGCACGCCTCTCGGCGGCACAGATCACAGAAGCCACTGACTGCCTGGCAGACCCTGCCCTGAGTCACTTAACCCTCAAGTGCAAACATCTGGCCCACTTGAGACACAAACCAATAGAGGCCCAGTGAGGCTGACTTTCCCAAGGAAATCAGCTAATGATTAGAAGCACTAGAATGTGATCTGTCTGTAGAATTCTGACTGTAGGGCCTCTCAGCCTACACAGACATGTTTGTGGGCTTTGGTCTCTACACAGGAGCTGACATCTAGACAGTACAGTGTGAACCTTCATGGAATGAACAAGAGCAGGTCTCTGGATATGAATCACCCTCCAAACTCAGGCAGGGACTGGAGCAGAACTTCCCTCTGGCCAGAGGGGCTGTAGGAAGTCCCATGTGGTGTGGGGATGAGCTTTCCTAGAACCGTTAGATTGGGAGTTGGAGAATTATGACTACAGTAGAGAGCAGGTATCCTGGTGTCTGGTGGGTTGTATGTTGGGTTTCTAACCACAAAGCCATCAGCTGGAAACCACTGGCTGGAAACAGATGAGGCTTTCTACACCTGTGAGTGGGTACAGTCTGGGAAACCCAGAGTCAGTTCGACCCTGTCCATATGGTCTCTGGGTTAGAATCACCAGCAGTAAGTTTGGAGGGGAGTACTACCACTTATCATGCAAGCACGTGTTCAAAGAATCATGTGGAGCACCAGGCCAGCCGCTCAGTCCCTCAGTGTCAGAGCCACACCCACCTGGATGATCTCCTTGAGCAGCTCTACGGCCTCCTTCAGTTCCTGGCTCATGGCTTCATTAAACCTGGAACTTTTTCTAAAATCTCTTATTCAAAAACAAAACCAAACCGAAAAGAACCACCCAAACCAAGCAACACACTCAGGGAATTTTCATTAGAAAAGGGATAAAATGGTTCTGTTAGGTAGCTAGCATCAGGGATGGGAAGCCCATTTACGCATGCCCAGGAGAGCCAGCAAAGGACAAAGCTGGATTTTCCCACCTGTGGGCGCGGATGGGCGTTACACCTGGAGCAGCCCATCTGGGCCAGGTGACTGCAGTTCAGCCAATGGGAGCGACCTGGGGTCGTTCACCACGCCTCCCAGGGAACCTTTGAAAAGGCAGGGACTGCAAGGGAGAGGGGTCTTATCTGGTTGTCTTCCTGGGAGGAAACTTGGGAGAGAGATCCTTGCGGAACTCTGAGCAGTCTCTGCCAGGCCGCATGGTCAAAGGAATCCTATGGGTGCCGCGTAAAACCTGAAGCTTTTTTTAACTCTCATTAAATTCACTTGGATCACGAGCATGGCTTCGCGTGAAATCTTTCTCGCGCAGAGCCAAGGACCGAGGCTGAAATCTAGCCAGGAGAGAGAGAGAGAGACCTAACAATTCCAGGTGGGAATACACAGTTGAAATAGAGTTGGCATAATTCTAAACATAGGACAAGCTACTAGACACTTCAGAGGCAACAAAAACAGAAATATCCCTTTGGGCAATAAGCAGGCACAGCTTCCACACTAGCAAATTTGCTGAAATAATGGATCCAGTTCAATTCCCTGGGTGTCTTACTGGCTACTTTCTCTGCATGACAATTAATTACTATTGAGGGCAGTTTTCTCCAGTCCCTCTTAAAGAAACCTTCCCTCCAGCTGTCTGTCCTCCACTGTGAAAGCTTTCCTCCAGCTTCTTTCTCCTGTTTAAAAGAAACTGGGTTTTGTAAAAATTAAACAACATGCAAAATTTTTTAAGAGTATGTGGGAAAGGGGGATCTTCCGTTTGATTTGTGTATGTGGGAAAAGGGATCTTCCTACTTAAGGGGTCTTGCCCTTCTATGGAGACCTATATGCTTTCCTAGAGAAAGACTGGCCTTCACTTTGGCTGCGTTCCTGCCCACTGAACCCCATCTTTGTACAGCTGGGCCCATCTCTTTCTCCTTTTACTTTCCACCTGCCAGAGTGTTGATAGTCACCAAACTGGGTCACCTCTCTTGAGGCCCCTAGTCCTTGAAAGACTTACCCCCAGCAACCTGGGAATGCCTATCATGTCTCAGTGTGCGGTGGGTGCCTGGAATATCCCTTCAACAACCATAAGGCTGAGCGCGCTCCCCACAGCCGCCCTACCGGCCGGCATGAAGGAGCCAGGGCGTTTCCAGACCTGTAACTTAGGTTCACCCAGCTCCTGGGGGAAGTTATCGCACAGGGACTTTCCGGACTGGGTTCATCTCCGCCCGCTCTAGGGAGAGGGTACCGCACAGGTGACAAGACTGGGCAAACCTCCGGAGGAAGCTCTAAGGTTTTGTGCACCAGCTGCAGCCATTTCCTCGTGGTGAGAGAAATAACAGACCCCGGGGCTCACCTTTGAGCTAAAGAAGTTCCAAAGAGTCTCGGGGAGGAGGCACCGCTGTGTGAAAGGAAACAAGGGAGGGGGCTAGGAGACCCGCAAAGCGAAGAATAAGGAACCTGTACGACCAAAGCCCCAGTCTGAGATTCCCCTTTGTCCAACAGGGATTCTCCCTGCGAACCCCAACCAATTCCCAAAAGGGGGAGGCGAGAGGGGCGTGGGGGGTGGGGGGGGAAGGGACTAGCCTCTGGGACACCCTCCCACATCCCAACACGCCAGGGGCGCTGCTCGGGGAGGGGGAGGGAGGAGAAGGGCGCTTGCACCCCAGCCAGGCTGCTGTGTGCACCAGGGTCACCCCAAATGGTCCGGAGCGACCCCCACCTGGGCGCACCCACGACACACGGCTCCGGCTGCTGGCGCTTCTCTGGCACCACGCCCCAACACTGCAAGTAAGACTCGCGCTCTGATCCTCACTTCTGGCTAGGACACCGCCACTTCCGCCCCCATCTCACCAAGACTCGGAATGGAGGAGCATAGTCCTGGGTGTGATCCGGAAACACGTAGGTGAAAAATCAATCCGGAGATAAGACTTCATTAAGCATAGGCGTTCAGGAAAACATGGATCTTACATGATGTGGAAGAGATTAATATAATGTCATAAACAGGGTTCCTGGTGCCTAAATTCCCACCAACATTGGAAAGTTCGTTCTTCATAACACCATCCAGGAAGGAATTCTGATGAATTGGAAATAATACAATGTACAGGTCTTAGTGGAAAAAGATTCTTATCCTGACAAACGGTTAGATTATTAGCAGATGCATGATCAAAGTCACACCTTATAAACAGCAAGGACTGAGCTAAAGGCATCAACCTACCTATGTGACACTGAATATCCACATCATAAACGGTGACGCCTGAATCACTTTGATAGTGGGTCAGGATATCATTCTCTCTTTTTTTATCTTTCACAGAGAATAATTTTGTTGATTATCATCAAACAAGCATCATTAATTCATTGGCACTTTGAGAAACGGAGTAGGAGAACTACCTGGGAAGGTTTTCAGAACAAGCTCTGTGTGTCATTCCTTCCAGCCCACCACAGTCAGTAAATGGTTGAGTGTCCGTGAGAGTATATGTTAGTGCTGTAAAAGAGAAACTCAGGAACAGGGAGGAAGACGGACATGACAGGACAAGAGAGAGCAGAAACAGAAATAGCTTTACTTGGTGAGGGGAACTCCCGGGCGAGTTCTATGACCTAGGCCAACAGGTCAGGGAAGTCGTGCTCAGCAGCTGGGGGCGAGGGCTATAAAGGGGTGGTGAGGAATGCAGGATAATTAGAATATGGGGCGTGGAAACCAGGAGAATTGCTGGTCGACTCCTTGCTGCTTTCTTTGAACCCCTAACATCTGGTTTCACTGGTTATCTTATCTGGCGCCAGCCGCTGCTGACCTTGGGGATGTGCAAGGCAGCTCGTGCAGGGCCTGGACCTGCTTCAGCTTACTCCAAACGGGGCCTGCGTAGTTCAGATCTGACCCAAATAAGTGCAGCAGGGCATTAGTGGAGGTTGGGACACCTCAGTAGTCTGAGAATCTTCTAGGTGGTTTGGAAAGTGTCCCTTTGCCCCATGATAGCATTCTCTTACAACAGAATCTCACAGCTGACCTCAGGGCCACATAAAATAATTAACAATATACTTCACCCATATCAACACAATTTTAATTTTATACAAAACAAACAATATTTTATTCATCACTTGGATAGTCAAGTACACTTTAACTTCCATGTGGTGCTAATCCATTTCTGAAACTCTGAAAATAAACCACTACATCACCTGTCTAGTTTTGGATTATTGTTTATAAGGACACCACCTGCTGTGGTAAAGATGAAATATTATGTTCTATGAAATGGAAATAAAAGCCTAAGGAGCTTTTACTCTCTATAGTTCTATGAGTCATAATCACATGACACCTCTGACTTTATTGATCTTCTTTTAAATGCATTTTCTTATTCCATATAAGTAAAACCTTAGAGTGTGTATTTGCAAACCAGAGGCAAATACAAGAGATATATCATTTCAGCCGTGGTGCTTGGTAAAGTAGAGAGGCACCCAACAAGAGGAAAGTTTTTTAGATTGACAAAGGATGAAACAATGGGCTCAAATATAAGAACAATTATGAGGATGTTGTAGGACAGGCCAGTGTTTCTCCCTGTGGTACACAGGGTCACTATGATTTGGAACTCACTTAATGAAACCGAACAATAACAACCTCCCTTGTACACTGACTCTATGTACAATAAGTACTAAAATGTTAGCGTGTTTTTTTAATAAGCAGTAAAGTAATAATCATTCCAGAATAGTTGTTGAAAACATGCAATTATGATTTAAATTATATAACTGCAAGATGAATCAATAGTCAAAGACAAAATTGAACAACTGTAGATTTGCATGAGGACTTTATTATTTTTTAATCTTAATGCATGAGAAACTTTAATACACAATTTTAAGACTACAGAGAATGTGGGGTAAAAGTATTTATAAAATACTCTCTACAACGGGATATATTATAGTGGTGTTTTAACAACACAGTAACAAATTTGATGATTTCATGACTAATTAGTTGAGAAGGAGGATTACTTCAAACACCCTCATAGTTTATCAACAGATTTGTGGAAATGGATGGATTGAGTTACAGTGCACCTGTCCCTGCCTTTGAGTTCATATTTCACCTTGACTGAGTGGGAATATTACCAGGGATGCAAGGATGTTTCAACATTAGAAAAACTCTTAATGTAACCAACCACATAAACAGGACAAGGAATAAGAACCCTGTGATCATATTAATAGATACAGAAAAGACACATGACAATATCCAACACCATACCTGATACAAACACTCAATAATATAGAAATGGAAGGGAGAGACCTCAACACAACAAATGTATTAAAGGAAACAGTCAGTGAAGGACAATTATTTGACTGGAACTTGCTGAAAATAAGACACTTATGCACACAGAAAGGTCTCATCAAAAGAGTAATACAGAACCTACAGATGGGGGAATAAGTCTTTAACTGTGTTAGACAGGGTTCTCTAATGAGACAATAAACTATCACAGTGAGGAGATGGAGACGGGAAGGAGAAGAGGAGGAGCAGAAGACAACTGTGGCATTTTCAGGAATTTCTAATCTAGACGCTCACCTGAGCATGCACCAGGAAAAAGGAGGCTGGAATCTGGGTGGTGTAGCATAAGAAGCAGAGCCTGAAATCAGTGTTTGAGGGTGAAGAAGTTTTGTGAAGGGTCTTCCAATTGTGGCTCTTGATTCTACAAGGCTTAGGCCTCTTCTTTGACGTGCGTGGTTGGAGGAGTTCATGTGAAAGCCATATGGGGCAGCAGAGGCGTAGTCAAGTGGAACAGATGACATTCAGTGCTGTCAAGTGTGACTGTAGTCCATGCAACTGGAGTGTCTCTTGGGAAAATTCCCAGTTGGGAAGCATGAGCTCCACCCACCATTTTCTGTCAGTTTGTCTTTGTGTGTTGTTGTGTTTCAAATGCAGGCAGGGTCACCCAAAATGAACAGGTTTCAGCAGGGCTTCCAGACTAAGAAACTAAGAATGAATCAGTTGCCACTCCAGGTGCTGAACCTCACCTCCCTGCCCCTCCCTCCAGAACAACCTCAACTCTTCCAGGCCACACCCCTTGGGACAGTCACTTCCCCACCCCCTACCTAGATGATGCAATTTCTTGTTGAACCTACTTCCTCCGCCTGAGAAGGTTCAGCTTGAGTTTCCCACAAGGACAGGTGAGTCTCTATGTTTGTATGTCGATCCCATGTGCAGAGTCCCCTGCAGGGTGACTCCCCAGCTGTGTCTTGGTTCTTGAGGACGTTACAGTTCCCTCCCCCTGTCTGCCCGGTTCCAGGACGCCACGATCCTCTGAGACGTTTCCATTTAAATCCTTTCTGAGCTGGGTACAGGCCTCAGTGCATTCAGGGATGGGGATACTCTGCCTCCTTTATGCTGCCCAGAGTCCCTCATGCACCCTAACCCCCTCAAGCCAGAAAGGCTCGATTGGGGGTGGGTTCTTGCCTGGGGCCCCCGAGCATGAGAGCAGGAGACCCCAGGGTGGCCTTTACTGAAAGGAGAGGCCAGCCTTGCAGTCATCAGGCCACCCCACTGATGACCGAGGTCTGCATTAGAGCTTAACTTCTCAGCACTGTGCTTTGCAAGAGGGCACAATAGCAGTGACAGCCCCAAATCCTCGCACGGATTAGGTCCTGACTTGGATTGCAGTGAATAAGCCTCTGTTGAATGCTTTCTGCCCTGGCAGAGGACTTTGGAGTGTGGATTAGATTCACCTCTCCAGGCAGCCCAGGGAGAACAGTCTCTCTTGGAGGTTTGCCTACGTGTGTGTCCTTGATGGAGGTCACCAAGCTGGAGACAGTACAGGGGGTCTCCTAGACCGGAGGCATTAGCCATCAGCCTTGCCCTGACTGCATTGGTCTGGAGGCCCTGGACCCATCTCCTAAGCCCTCTATCTGAGGATGGAAGTGTCTGCCATTGTGATGTACTGACCACCAATCATGCTTTTGTGGCAGTTTCCTTTGCCCTGCCCCTCCCCCACGCCCTCTTTAATTTACATCTCAATTATGAACCTGGGAAGCCATTTCCACCTCCTGTTGGTGGCTTCTCTCATCCAGATAGGTGATTTGTTTGTGTCTTTGCTTTGTCTCTTAAGATTTAACAAATGTTCTCATTAAGCTATATTTAAAATGGGGTCTCCTTTTTACTCTAAAACAGATCTTGACTGAGTCTGCTTCCTCAATCATTGCTGCCCACCAGAAACTAGCTTGCGCTCTGTTTTAGACTGCAAAAGGGACTCCAATCTCGAATAAAATTGAAGGAGAACCTTTATTAATGATCAGAAAGAATTCAGTAGCATATTTAATCTATGGGGATAACGTTCAAGTGGACTTTAAGCATGCACTGCCATCCACAGCCCTTTAGTAACTGGGTCACTAAGACTTTAAGCTCTAATACAGCTCCTGGGTTTTGTCTCTGCTGATGCTGACCTTTCCACTTGGAGTGTGAAGAGCACCTCAGCTCAGAGATTGGTTGTGTTAATGGCTCATCTCTCTTTAACACTGCGCTCTTCCACCCCTGCCACCACCCCCTCATCATTGCTGGCCCAGATTTAATGCCCACTCATTTTTTGAATAGGGAGTTTTGGTTTCCTTTATTATCCTTTTGATTTGCAGAATCCAGCAATTATTTTATTTGTTTTCAGGTCCTTTTGTGTATTAATCTGGAGAAAGAATAGCTTTTCTTTAACTAAAGAGTTTCAGTTTTTGAAATCCAGAGGGCAGTTCTACATTGCCCTATAAGGTCACGATGAGTCAGAATTGACTCGATGGCAGTGAGTTTTGGTTTTGTGCTTTAATATTATCTTTTAGTGACACATGCCTTCAAGGTAAGCATTTTTGGGTTGTTTTTAGTTATTTCCACAGTGACATAGTATTTAAAGCGTTCACTTATCAGTTATCCTGGGGATACAGAAGATATTTCATGGAACCCAATTCTAATTGTGTAAATTCATTTAATCCTTTTGATTTATTTATTGTATTAGTTAACTGTTCTTCCATTTGTTTGATTTTACTGTGTGAGAATTTTGTCCTACTTTTGTAAGCTCTTCATTTAAGAAAATTGGGTCATAATTATTCCTAATACAAGGTAACATCCAGATATATATAGTAAGGTATCTTCTTATTTAAAATAAAGTCACCATTTTCTATCTCCCACTGCATGGTAATACTAAAGTGTTCTAAGCTTTTATCCAAGTATTGTTGGTAAAAGGCTTGTCTTATTCACTGGTTTATTGTTCTCAGGTACATTCCATTAGTGATGCCATAGGACCTTAAACTCTTCCTTGTGGTTTCTAGGCTATAATCAATATGTGAACAAATTGCCACATCATGGGACACAACTGCTTTTATTTCATGGAGCTGCCAATCACTTACTGGAGCAGAAGGGCTTCCTCACTAAGTAATTTAGATATGCCAGTAGGCTTACATGTTTTTCATTATGGGCATGATGATTCTTAATGAAAATTATTTTTGTGTTTATGATTTAGTCATATTTTCAACATAAAACCAATTTGCATCCATAGACATGCATATGTTTTCATCATGTTTAATTTTCCCTTTGGTTAGGTGCCATGTCATGTTAATTCCATCTCATGGCAACTTCATGTGTTGTAGAGCAGAACAGTTCCATAGCGTTTCTGGAGTATCATTTGTGGAAACAGATCTCCAGTCCTGTCTTCCACAGTAATGCTGGCTGAATTTAATCCGTCAACCCTCAGTGGAACAGTCTAGTTCAAACTGTTTGTGCCACCTGCAAACCCTCATTGTCCTTAACCCTAAAGAGCAAACTCACTGCCACAAAGTCAGTTCTGACTCATAGTGTTCCTATATAGGTGTGTGAGATTCAAAATCTATACAGGAGCAACCAGCCTCATTTTTCTTTTACAGATCTGCTGGTGCAGTTGAGCTGCCAGGCTTGAGGGTAGCAAATCAAGCCAGGATTCTCTTTTTCCCCCTAGAAATGAACCAGGTCAAACAGATGCCATCAAACCCACACCGACGCCTGGAGACTCCATGTGTGTCAGAGCACAGTGATGTTGCAGAGGGGTTGCTGTGACTGGTTTCTCAAAATGCATCACCCAGGCTTTCTTCCCTGTAGACCCTGAATAGACATAAACTTCCAGACTTTCCATGAACACCTATCCCTGTTAACCATTATAATGCTCAGGGACAGCACAACCTAATCAAGGTACACATGCATGCATGTACACACATGCCAGAACCTATGTAACTTAGCAATCTTTCAAAGAAGGAAAACTCAAAACTATACGATGAGGTTGAATTTTTAACTGTAACCTTTTTGAATATGTAAAATTTGCAGGACCCTGAAAAATAAAGTCATTCTGTTAATTTTCAGCTCTCACAAGTTTCTATTGTGAATTGTGTAGCTATACTGTAACATAACTGGTCTCTTTACCAAAGCTAGAGAATAAAATTAATATCAAATTTAATAGATCTTCAAGAGAGGTACTCTATGTAAATTTCTTAATATTATTTCTGAATTTTCATGGAAGATGGACAGGTTTCCTAAAATTTTTTAAGAAGTATAATATTTGAGGAATTATAAAAGATTTATACTTTATTCTGTTTAGCATAAGACTACTACACTGTTTAGCATTAGCTATTAGGAACAGATATGCAGGGGCTTCAAAAGGATCATGGATAAATTCCATTGTTTTTATTCCATTTTTCCATGAACTTTTGAAACCCCCTTGTGCATTCATGGCATGAAGGATTGGCTACCAATGAGCTCCTTGTATCTTAATTAGATAATAATTTGATAAATAGCGATCATTTGGCCCACCATTTGATTCTGTACAGTGACCATATGTGTTTTCAGAGTAAATCTTTACTCCGTAAGATTTTTAATGGCTAACTTCAGAAGGTATTTTCTCCTGGAACAAACTCTTTGGGTCTGTCTCTTAGTTAATTCCATCACATCCTTCAAATCACTGTTTTCAATGAATTCAATTACTTAGACTACTAAGGGCATAGAATGAAAACCACCACTAAACAAAACAGTCCCATAGGCAAGTTCATAGAATGATTTCACAGTAGAAATCAACTGAGCGTGTACCTATGCTTCACTCTCAGGGTTTTGAGGACAGATGTTTTCTCAGGGTCCTAATTAGATGAATTCATTAGAGGCAGTGAAAAGAATAGCTTGCTAGTTGTGAGCTGCCATCTAGTTTCCCCACTTTAGAACGACACGATGCACCCATGGGGATGTAGTGGGTTATGTGTTGGATTGCTAACCACACGTTCAGCAATTCAAAACCATTAACTGGTGATGCTTTCTAGTTCCTTAAAGAGTTGCAGTTTCAGAAACAAACAGGGCCTGTTGTACCCTGCCCTATAGGGATGCTGTGAGAATTGACTCAATGACAGTGATTTTTTAAAAATTTCTAATATGCAACAGAACAAAACCTGTGTGTTCTGAGTTCAATCTGGTCACCTTTTTCCTTGGGCACTGGAATGGTGACCTGGGCTCTTCACATATTGGTCGTAAACTTGAGAGTCCTCATTTGCATTTCTTCTAACTATTGCCTCTTTTGTTTTACTGTTTTGCTAGTGCTTCTTCATGATCCATTTATTTTTCCAGTGTGGGAATTTCCATGTATACTTGTTGCTAATGAGTTTTTCATTTGTTGTTGTTTATCATATATAAACATTTATAAATCACTTTATTTTACCGCCTGCCATGAATCAGATGCAAATGCCTTAAAATTTTACTGAAAATGTGCTTGTGATTCCTGGTTGTGGCTGTCTACCTACTGTAGTTCCTTACATTTAGGTAAAGTCTGCGAGAGACGACAGCTCCACATACATAATTAGCAATGAGTTCCTTGATGGGTTAGATTTGGGTTCAGTTTTGGGTTGTAGGGTGCTAGAGTCAGAGTCTGTACTTATGATTGGAATCTAGGTCCTGGGATTAATGTTCCCCGTTCAAGAAGAAGAGTCAATGGATAGAGATAGAACATAAGTGTCAGGAGTTAAGAGTCAGATGTTGGTGGACAGATGAAAGGGCTTTATGTTTAGAATGTGTCCTGCCTACCAGCTTATGTTTGGAGTTGCTTAGGGGCTTATGTGTTATTGTATAGAAGATGTAGAGCTATGGTTTAAACAGTATAGTTTCGGGGCAGAGCTGGGTGGAGGAGCCTGAGGGGAAGCAGGAGGGATCCATGCTTCCTGGGATCTGACTCTAGGAGAGTGCCAGTGTACAAGGGCCCAGGCTGTCCTGCCCATCAGGGTCCAAGTTCTTTTCGCATTTCCCTGAATGATAGGATTCACTGGGTAAGTAATCAATTTGCAAAAGGCCTATTGGTTGCCTAGTGGTTACAGATTGGGCTGCTACCTGCAGGGTCAGCAGTTCAAATTACAAGTAACACCTAGGGAGAAAGACAGGGCTTCTACTCTTGTAAAGAGTTACAGTCTCAGAAAGCCACCAGGGGCAGTTCCACCTTCTCCTATAGGGTTGCTCTAATTGGAATCCACTTGATGGCAGTGAGTTGGGTTTTAGGTTTGGGTTGTTGATGACAGTAACAACACAGTGTCTCTTTGCTGTGTCCCCACCTTGAATGAGTGCCAATTGAATTCCTTCTGATCATTAACCAAAGATGTAGATCATCTTCCCCTCAGGGAGAATACCTTAGAAGTAGATTGCCTGCACTCCTTTCCTGCCAGCTCGTCTCTACGGGCCTGACTAGGTCAACTATCAAATTGCGTTAGGTTACTACAAATAATGCTACATTAAAAATGTTATTTATCTTCGTATTCAAAAGTGCCCTCCCTATTGAGGATATATACTTCTTACTTCATTCCAGCATCTATATATAAATTTCAATCTAATAGATGCTATATGAGTGTTTATATGGAGCCCTGGTTTTGACATGTGTTATGAGTTGGACTGCTATTCTCCAGGTCACAGGTACAAACCCATCAACTGCTTGTCATGGCTTTATAGTCTTCGAAACTGTAGAGCAGTTCTCCTGTGTCCTATCAGCAGCTTGTACATCTAATTCTACCTGATGGTGAGTTTTACATGGTTCTAAGTGATTTTACAATTTATAGTTCCTCTAGAAAAGAATCTTCAGTTTATAATAGCTTTTTAAATAGCCCATTTAAAATCTTTCCAGCTGCTTCAATTAACATAACCATCTTCAGGGTTCATTGATTTATCATTCTCCCTGAGATTCACACAGTAAGGAATTGATAGTTCTCTATGCTGTGAAGTAAGGATCTGGCTTTTTGTTTCTGTTTTTTGACAGCTTATTAGATTTTGTTTGTCAGGTGAATATTTGATTGTCCAATCTATTTATTATAAAGCCATCTTTTACTCACATGTCTGAAAATGATGAATTTTAGATTTTATTGCTCATGTCTGAAAATGATGAATTTTAGATTTTATTGCTCATGTTTTCCATCACTCAATAATGGCACCGTTAACAGTATTGGGGACTTTGTGTAAGAAGAGAAACAGAACTGTATCAGCTTCTGGACCTAAAGGTTATGTGTTACTCACATTGTATTCTCCCATCAGCCTGCAGATTTTAAACCACCAGCAGCATACAGGAAGGAGGAAGAAGTGCCTGGTTTGGTTATTATTATTTCTGGGATGTCCTCATAGGAGGTTGAAATTTGTGAACATCATTAGAGCTGATTCAGATGGGACAAACATAGTGTATCCCAGTTGCTGGCAAGTGTCCTATGGACCAAAGAAAATGACAAAGGCCCAGATGATTCTCGTGTGTTTTATCCTTTTCTGTATTTCCTACTGCCATTGTAGAAGCCTGCATAATACTGATGCAGTTCATCGGAAAAGTGGAAATTTGAAATAGAAGTTGCAGATAAACTTTGACTCTGATTTTAACATCGGGCTGGAGAAGATTAACATTATATTGATCATAGGATTAAAACTAAACTATTGACATTGAACATAATGCGTCCCTGAGGATTCTTTGGATGACATTATCATCCGATTGATAATTCAGTATTCTATGACCAACCCATGACAATCATTCAAATTATACACCATGTCTAGTGTTTAAGGGGAAATAAGATCACTTCAGAAGAATTGAGTATTCCTTGGGATTTTTGTCTGAGTAAATTTCTTTAATGCTTCTTTCTGAAGGTGATGTGTTACATAATCTCCCAAAGAGCAGCATTTCATTAATACATCTAAAATTTAAAACCCAAATTTTAAATCACAGCCAATAGTGGTTTAAAAATGGTTGACAGCTTCTCACCCACTGTAATTATAGATGCAGATGAGAGAATCAACCATCAGGTCTGATTCATATGAGGCAGAGCTTAAGCATACCTGTACTCTCCAATTGTTTTCAAGTTATGACACCAGTTATTGTTCTCACAGTCCTCTCATACTCAGCTCATTAATTTTTTTGCAGTAGTCAAGTACAAATTACAGTCCAGAGTCACAGGTACAAGTTTTATTAAGTATCAGAATACAATTTGGTATCAGAATCAATAGGCTACACATTGGGATTCATCTTAAAGAACCATGTGGGCAAATCTGCTCTTCTTCAGGGCAGGCCTGTTCTCTCTGTCCCTCTCAGACATTTGCCCCCTGAAGGTAGTGCATTTCATAGTTCCATCTGTACAGCCTCCTCTCATCTCTTTGGGGATATCCTCCTCTTGATCTTGCCTGCCTGTCCCACTATCTTGGCTGAAGAGCCTTTTCTGAACTTGTCACCATTGGCTCTGTCACTGTGTCCATTCTGCCCTGGACATTATCTCCATTGGTATATGTTTTGAACCATGAATATTAAAGTTTATTTTGCAGGAACAGCAGTAGATGAGTGCCTATGAGGTAGAGGTTTAAGATGCTTCATGATTTTCTCTGCAGCAGCTCACAAAATTAAATAGCCATCAAGTAAATGAATCCCTCTTCAACATGTGGAAGCTGGAGAGACCCAAATCTATACAGAGGTCAGATATCAGTCTGGAGGGTTGTCCTCATTAATGTGTTTGCAAAGACTTATGAACCAGATCATCAGGGCAGACAACAGTCCACTGCCTCACAAAGTGAAGTTGTTGAATCTGGTCAGATAATGAGTTGCAGGGACTGAGGGACCCAAATGGGAAGGCCATACAGCACGCTGTTGGCTCATGGAGTGGAGGAAGCTCTCAAGTCAGGTCACAGTCAGATCGCAGTTGTCATTCAAGGAAACAGCTCATGCATTTCTGGAAGTTGGCAAATCCTTAATCCATGGGATCATTCTGAACTCTGTGGCTGCAGGGGCTAACAAAACCAAATCAACAGCTCAGATGACAGGCCAATGTCTCACTGTCTCTTCTCACACCATACCTGCAGGCAGTTCTCAATGTGATGGTTTCTTGGGCCGAGCTAGCACCTTCCCTGCCTAGGCAAGATTAGGAGAGCTCCAGGAGTCTACCCAATGGCAACAGAATTAGGAGCTGTGCCTTGGAGAGCATGTAATAAAAGATGTCAGCTTCAAGAGGACCTTGCAATTAGAGTTAAGGCAATACGGTCTGAAGGTGGCTGAGAAGAATTTGTCCTAAGCTTGTCAAGAGGAGCTGGTCCTAAGGTGGCCTTTAAGAGTGTAGAAAGTTATTCTGCATTCAGGAAGGGAGATATTGCATATGAACATTCTGATCTTGGTTCTCAGTTATAGCTTCTTGTTCCTGATTCCGAGTTGTATGTGATTCATTAACAGACCATTTTGATCTATTGAGTTTTGTGTGGCCATAGCAACAGATTATCAAACCCGGAAGTGAGACAAAGAGTGGTGTGGGAGGAATGACTTGTGTAAGAGTTGACAAAAAATGTTGGAGATCTGAGGTATGTTTTTGTTTCAATTTATTTATTATTATTATTATTTGTTTACATTTTATTAGGGGCTCATACAACTCTTATCACAATCCATACATATACATACATCAATTGTATAAAGCAAATCTGTACATTCTTTGCCCTAATCATTTTAAAAACATTTGCTCTCCACTTAAGCACTTTGCATCAGGTCCTCTTTTTTTTCCCCTCCCTCCCCGCTCCCCCCCTCCCTCATGAGCCCTTGATAATTTACAGATTGTTATTTTGTCATATCTTGCTCTATCCGGAGTCTCCCCCCCCTTCTCTGCCGTCCATCTCCCAGGGAGGAGGTCACATGTGGATCCTTGTAATCAGTTCCCCCTTTCCAACCCACTCACCCTCCACTCTCCCAGCATCGCCCCTTACACCCCTGGTCCTGAAGGTATCATCCACCCTGGATTCCGTGTGCCTCCAGCTCCCATATGCACCAGTGTACAACCTCTGCTCTATCCAGTCCTGCAAGGTAGAATTCAGGTCATGGTAGTTGGGGGGGAGGAAGCATCCAGGATCTGGGGGAAAGCTGTGTTCTTCATCGGTACTACCTCGCACCCTGACTGATCCATCTCCTCTCCTAAACCATCTGCACTCTTCCTGATACTTCCTGCCACTGAAGGTACCAAGCCACTTAAAATGGTGATACTGGTAGAAGTCCTAATTCCATTTAATAATAAACAGGTGTTTATCTACTTTGTGTGAGTATAAAGTTGAGCTATTTCTAGCTCATTCAGATAATTTCACTGGAACTCAAAATTCTAATTTTATGAGTTGGTGCATTATTTTGGGGCATGGGGGTTGCCAACACTAGAACAGTGATCCTAATTGCAATTGTGGAAAATATGAGAAGACAGAGAGCACACAGTAGGACGCAGGGGCTCTCTTCCCATGGCAGGACTGAGAGAGTGAATGTATTTTCCAATGGGTATATATAATGGAGCATACAGATTTTTCAATAAGGCGTGCATGTCAATGCAGTTAGCATATACATAGTCAATGGATAATCTCATAAGCAGGTAACATTATAAACAAGCAAGATAGTGAGTTACCATCTTGACCTAGTGTTAGTTGACTTCAAACCAGCCCTGCGCCCTCCCCAGGCATTTGCTACATTTATGTTGGGTTAGCTATAGAACCTGATTGTTTAGCCCTACAGATAACTTTCAGGCATAGTGAAGTAGCCAGGCACAGAAATGATTCATCTACTATGGTAGCCCCTTTAAGACTGCTCCTTAATGGAGAGCTATTGGGGCAGGGGGCGGGGAGGGCATGTAATTTGTCCTGGAAAATGTGTATTTGAAAACATTTCTCAGAACCATGGGCTAGTTTTCTGGGCCCATGGTTGTGAATGTAGAAGTAAGGTAAAATATTTTCTACCAAGTCCTCAGTTAATGACACATTATGGAATGCACTACCACAATAGTTTTTATTACTGTTTTGCTTTTTTTACTGTAATATTTTTTTTAAAAAATCTTCAATTGGAAAATACATAATTAAATGGACTCCTCTTACTACAGAATTCACTGACTTTCAATGATGTGGCTGTAAAGTTCACATGGGAGGAATGGCAGCTCCTAAACCTTGCTCAGAAGACCTTATATCAGGATGTGATGTTGGAGAACTTCGCCACCTGGTTTCCATCGGTGAGGAGAATTCTGAAGACATTGGTTTTTCCTATCTTAAGTGTTGAAATCCTTGCAGTGTCTGTGGTGTTCTCAAAGAGGTAGATTCTCATTGCATTCTCTGGTCCTAGGTTAGTGGATACAGTCTCCTACCCTTGAGAGAACACTATTTACTTTGTCCCTTTGAACATTATTTTCCCAGAAATACAACATAGTGCAGGAGTTACAAACCATAGGTTAATTTGGGGGTGTCTAAGATTCTGTAATTTCTCAGGAACAGCTTATCTAGTTGTCACCCCAGAAGCGTTCTCTATACTGGAACAAGGAGAACTGTGATCAGTATTAGAAACAAGCTATAGTGGAATTTTTTCAGATGCATGGTCAAAATACCTTAAGGGGAATTGACTGGGGGATTTGATTCCCGTGGTAGACCTATCTATGATAGGTCTCGGAAAATGCATGAAAGTGTGCTTCTTTTAATGTGAGAGCTCACTTGTCCTAGATGTTGAGTGAAGTACTCCTGTAGCTCTTATGAGTTTAGATTTCCATTTACTTGTTTTACACTATTGTATGTTTTCTTCCATAACTTTCTTTAACATTCTCAAAAATTTCCCTCTTTTTTAACATTAAAATTTTTTTTAAATCTTTTTAAAAAAGTACCCTCTTTTATATGCTTCCACTTTATTATGAAATCTGTCTTGCAAGACTCTCTCCAAACAGAGAGCTCTGAATTTGTAACTGTCCTCTGAATCCAGGACATTCCTCCCCTGCTGAGTAAGAATGGATTGCCCTTTGCAGTATGCAGCACCATCTTGGATCTTGAACTCCCACCATAAATGGGTCTCCTTTGTGCTTCCTTAGCTTCCCCCTTGGAGTGTCTCTAAATGATTTGGTGTCCATTTTCTCATTTGTTCTCTTGTTCCTTTTAAAGTTTTCTTCAGGTGCTATAAGTTCTTTCTGGTTTTTTTTTTAATTTAAATCATTTTATTGGGGCTCATACAACTCTTATCACAATCCATACATACATCAATTGTGTAAAGCATACTTATACATTCGTTGCCCTCATCCTCAAAATTGGCCTTCCGCTTGGGTTCCTGGAATCAGCTCCACATTTTCCTTTTTTCCCTCTCCCTCCCTCCCCACTCCCCCCTCCTTATGAACCCATAATAATGTATAAATTATTATCTTATCCTACACTGCCTGGCGTCTCCCTTCACCTACTTTCCTGTTACCCATCCCCAAGAGAGGAGGTTATATGTAGATCCCCGAGATGGGTTCCCTCTTTCTACGCCCCCCCCCTACCCTCCTGGTATCGCCACTCTCACCCTTGGTCCTGAGGGGTTCATCTGTCCTAGATTCCCTGTGTTTCCAGATCCCATCTGTACTGCTGTGCATCCTCAGGTCTAATCTTTCTGTTTTCTTTCCTCCCCCCCCCCCACCCTTATTTATTTATCTATTTATTTCCACTTTCTTATAGAGATGGTCAAATTGCCTTCTCTGTTAGAATTCTTTAACAGACATGTTTCTACATATTTTACTCCTTTTGGTGAAACATGTTTATGACTTCTGTTATTTTGAGATATGTAAAATCATCTTCCTAGCAAGAAAATTTTCATCAGCTTAGACTATACTTTAGCACTGTACCTTCAATTTTTTTTTCCCACCTGTAAGATTTTTCTTAAGTTCTTTGCAACCGGTTCCCTTTTCTCCCCTTCTGGCCCCACCTTTCCCCTACCTTCATGGTATCATTACTCACAATATTGTTCTGAGGGGTTTATTTCTCCTGAATTCCATGTATTATGTTGAGAGCTCTTATCTGTATCAGTGTACATGCTCTGGTCTAGCCAAATAGGTAAAGTAAAACTGGGGTCATTATAATGGGGTGGACCAAGTTATAAAGAATATTATGTTAAAGAACGTTATGTGGTCCGTACGTACTTTACTGTACTTTGGGTGGCTCATCCTTTCCTTGTGACCCTTCTGTGAGGGGATGTCCAATTGTCTACAGATGGGTTTTGGGTCTCCAATCGGAAAACCTTGGTCCCATTTATATGCTTGTTTGGAGTCTTCTGATGTCTGTTACCTGATCCCATGGATACCTCATGACCACACAGGCTGGTGTGCTTCTTCCAGGTGGGCTTTGTTGCTTTTCAGATAGATGTCCGCTTGTTTAACTTCAAGCCTTTAAGATTCCAGACACTATATCTTTTGATAGCCAGGCACCATCTGCTTTCTTCACCACATTTGCTTATACGCCCATTTTGACTTAAGCAATACTGCTGGGCAGATGGGAATCACAGAATGCCAGGTTATTAACTTGCATTGAGGGAGGACTTGAGTAGAGGCCTAATGCCTTTGACTTTTTAAATGTCCCTACTTTGTTTTCTGTGCCTACTTAGACAGTTGACCCTCTTTTCTGTCAGTGGGTTTATTGCAGTGCTTATTTTCTCATGTAAAATATGCTCTGGGACAAAATTCAATTAATCATGGTATATAATCATTTTAATATGTTGTCTGAATCTGGCCAAATATTTTAAAGAATTTTTAATGTATATCCATTATCAGTATTGGGCTACAGTTTTCTTGCAGTATCATTACCTGATATTGGTGTCAGAGTATTTACTGGTCTGATAGAAAGTATTGGTAACCAAGGGCTCAAGTAGAAAGAAATGTTTTGAGAATGATGATGGCAACAAATGTACTAATGTGCTTGATACAATGGATTGTGTTAAGAGTTGTACGAGTCCCGAATAAAATGATTTTTTTAAATAAAGTATTGAAGTAGGGGTAAGCGTTCTCTCACAACCATTGTTATATTTTCACTCAATAACTTGAACTTAAACTACCAAACAGTAAAGCAGTGTTTATTCATACCATCTCAGTACTCTGTATTAAGCTTTAATCTTTGGTCTGGTTATGCTAGAAGTTTCTCTTGGAATTTTATTTTGATTCAATTGATTATAGCCCTTGCAAGCAACCGAAAACTACCATTGATCCCATGCACTGGGATCTTCCAGCTGACTCTGATCTTCCAGCTGACTCCTCAGTTTGGAGGACTACATGATTTTCACTCCCCTTGCCAAACAAATAGTCACTAACATCTAAGTCATTGTGTGATACCCTCACTATAGGGCCCCAGTTTGGGAAAATACTCTGCCATATGACATGCTGTATGGATGTTAGAAAATATCCTGCAGCTCACCTACAGAAGAATGGTATAAATGCAATTCCTCAGTGATTTTTGCATCACCTTGGTTTTGCATCACCTTTGTTTTATTATGTTTTTTTAACAATAGAAGCCCATTCCTTTTTAACAAGAGAGCTTATATTCCAGTGAGTGTCTCTTGATTCGGGCATTTGATACCATAGGCATAACGTTTGTAAACATAACTATTTAACATTTTGTGCATAGCTTGGGTGTTGATGAGTAATTTTTGAGGCTCTTGTTGTTGATAGTTCCGATTGAGTCCATTCCATCTTACAGGGACCCTGTGCACAAGGGAATGAAACTCTGCCAACCCTGCAGCAGCCTCACAATTTAGTGTGATCCCATTGCTTCAGTCACTGTATCAATGCATTTAGTTGAGGGATACCTATTTTTCACTGCCCCTCTACTTTACCAAACAAAATATCCTTCTCCAAGGACTGGTCACTTCTGACAACATGACCAAAATACTTAATGTGAACTCTCACCTCCTTACCTCTAACTAGCACCTTGACCTTATTTCTGCCAAGACCAATTTATTTGTCCATGTGAAGGCCCATGCACTACAATTCAAACACATTTCTTCTTATTATTTCTTCTTTATTCAATGTCTATATGCATATGAGGTAATTGGCAATGCCATGGTTTGGGTCAGGTAAACCTAGTCCTCAAAGTAACATCATTGCTTTTCAACACTCTAAAGAGGCCTTGTTAGGCAGATTTATCCAGTATAATGTATCTATTGAATTTATTATCACCTTTTAGTTGTTTTGTAATTTTCTGTAAACTGTCTTTCCAGAAGAAGTTAATACTTAGTGAAGCTTAGATTAAGAGTATTGATCAAGGAGGGACCTGGAAGCCAATCTTCCTCTGAAACCAACTTGTCTCAGAGCCCTGAGATGGAAGGCTGTCCTTAAGACCTAGATGAATGATGACAATTAGATTCCAGAAATGCATGATGACTGGGCATAAGATTGTCTAAAACAAATTGTGCATTTGTCTATTAGCAGGACTTGCAGATCAGTTTGAGAGGGGCCCTAACCCTCACCCTTTATCCTATAACTGCAACCTCACACCCCTCTGCCTTCAGAAACACCCGGAGGGTTGCAAAAGGGCAGTGCCAATGATGTCCAAGTAGCCACTCAGACTAATGCTGTCCTCCTTGATCGAAGCACAGCCTCTCCCCACCACACTCATTTTGTTTTCCTCCCTCCAAGTTCCTAGTTAAGCATGTTTCACAAGCTCCAGCCCAGATACTAGCTTCTCCCTTCTCCCTAAAAGACCGAGACTATGGATGGGATGTCCTAGAACCCAAGGCAATAAGCCCTCTCCCAGTTTGTGTTGTTTGCCATCTGTCAACATTACTTAGAGAGTGTGAAACCCGTGCTCTAGTCCAAGATGACAGAATGGTTGATAAGTCATCTTTTTCTTTAATCTATCTCATGTACTTTTAAAAAAGATAATTGTATTGGGGACTCTTATAACAATCCATACTTCAATTGTATCAAGAATATTTGTACATATGTTGACATTCATTTCTAAACATTTACTTTCCATTGAGACCTTAGTATCAGCTCCTTTTTTTCCCTTTCTTCCTCTCCCCCACCCCCATAATCCCTTGATAAATATTAAATTATTGTTATTTTCATATCTTTCACTGACTGCTATCTCTCTTCCCCCATGGTTTCTGTTTTTATCCGTGAGTGTGTGTGTGTGTGTGTGTGTGTGGTTATGTGTCAATCATTGTGATTGACTCTCCCTCCCCTCCCCTCCCTGACTTTCCTTCCCCTGCTGATATCAATATTCCCATTCCTATTCCTGGATTCTGTATGTTGTGAACTCTTATCTCTTTTCTGTACCTGTGCACATGCTCCAGTCTAGCCCACAGGGAAAGGCAGAATTGGAGTCATAATAGTGGGGTGTGAGGAAGCCTCAAGGATCCAGAATAATATTTGTGTTTCATCAGTGCTATCTTGTGCCCTGGTTGACTCATCCCTTCAGTGTGACCCTTCTGTTAGGAGATGTCATATTGTTTACAGATGGATTTGGGGTCTCTACTACAATGCCCCTCATTCTCAACAATATGGTGTTTTTTAAAAAATTTTGCTTGTTTGTTTTGGGTCTTCTGAACCAAGTTAGTTACCCTATCTCATCAACACCTCATGATCACCTAGGAAGTTGTGCTTATTCCATGTGGGCCCGTTGCTTCTCTACTAGATGGCCACTTTTCAACTTCAAGCCTTCAAGACCCCAGGTGGTATATCTTTTGATAGCCAGGCACCATCCCCCTTCTTCACCACATTTGCTTATGCACCAATTTTATCATCAGTTATCATGCTGGTATGATGAGCATCACAGAATGTCAGATTGTTAGAACAAAATGTTCTTGTATTGAGGGAGGGCTTGAGCAGAGTCCCAAAGTCCATATACTATCTCAGTGTATTGCCTTATAAATATATGCATGAAGGTCAAGACTTCTATTTTTAAGAATTAATGTATTTACATATGTACAAACCTATGCTTATACCACTGTGCATACCTTTGCTTCCTAGATCTTTCCTCTGTTTCTTTTTACCTTCCTCTTTACCCCACCATCATGGTTGCCCTTCTTCCACCTCTTAGTAGTTCCTCTCAATTAGATTGCTGTTACTCCAACTGCTCTCTAAAAGTGGTCATAGTCCCAGGCTTGCAGAGTTCCTCTGAGAGCTAGTCAGTTAAAAGACCTCACACCAGAGTCCCCCGTGCTGCAGTCCATCTTGTGCCTACAGGCTAGGGCTTTGCAAGTCCCTTCCCCAGCTAGGAAAAGAGTGACTGCATCAGCATTACCTTCCCTCATCTCATGTACTTTTAATCTTCTTCCCTCATTCACCTTGACTCTTAGCATCATCAATTTACCTACACCTTGTCATTCCTTGTCTGTAGTGTGCTGTCTTTCACAAAAGCTTTAACATTGGAAATTCTTAAACACAAGAGCTGTAGCGAATAGAAAATACACCTCCCTCTTGGCTTGTTTTCTTGTCAGGGTTGTCTCTGCTTTAACCAAGTCCCCTCTAGCATTTCCTGCTTATTTTCTTTTATCTCTTGTTGTCCACCTCTAAAACAACTTGCAGTGGTTACCACATTCTATTGTGGTGCCACACTCTATTACTATGGGTTTCTAAATTGGCTTCTCTACCATATGCATTTGTTCACACAATGTAGATATTGTACAGTATACATGGGATGCAAGGGGCTTGGAGCAGGATGCACTTTGATGAAAAACGCAGAATGTGTTGGAATGTCACAGTGAGAAAAACATTTACATTGGTATCAAGAAATAAAAGTATAGTAATTAGCTGGATGAGGTAATGGGAAGGAAAGAAACATGAACAAGTGTGTGACTACTACTTAAAATACATATAAATAATTTCAGATTTTTTAGTTAAGTGATCACTAAAATATTGGGGGGATTTTATTTACAAATCTCCCCAGGTTTTAGAATGCAAGGGCTTGCTTGTGTTATATTCAGATAATGAGGTAAAAAGACAAAGTAAAACATAAATGGAAAGAAATAATTCTAAAGGGGTAACTGATTACAAGGATCTGCATATAGCCTCCCTGAGGGATGGAAACCAGAAAAGTGGGTGACGGGAGACGTTGCACAGTGTAAGATATGACAACATAATAATAATTTGTAAATTATCAAGGGCTCATGAGGGAGGTGGGAGCAGGGAGAGAGGGGTAAAAATGAGCTGATGCCAAGGACTCAAGTGGAAAGCAAATGTCTTGAGAATGATGATGGCAACAAATGTATAAAAGTGCTTGACACAATGGATGGATGGATGGATTGTGATAAGAGTGGTATGAGCCCCCAATAAAATGGTTTTTAAGAAAGGAAATAATTGTTATTGGAAACAGTGATAGGAAATAACAACAGCAACAAAACCATTGATCACATATCATACTTTTCTAAATTATTTTTTAAGTACAATACTTGTGTTTTAATGGCACAAAAACAATTGACACAATGAGTTCAGTGACTGGGACTGAAATCATATGTAGAGCCTGAAAAATCACCTAAGGTGAGATCAAATTCATGTGTGTGGTTTAATGCACTAGCTCAGCCTTTAACAATATAGATCAACCCTTAACCTAAGCATTTAACTCCCGAGTCTATACAGTACTTCAGATTCACAGTTTTCATTTTGGGAAGACCTGGAATCCATTCATCCTCTGAGATGAAGAAATACCTCCTCTCTGACATGAATGTCAACTAAGGGGGGGGAGGCTGAAGAAAAGAAGAGTGGGCCCTAAATTTAGAGTGGGTCCAGTGTCTAATGCAAACACACTCAGATTGGAGCATGGTTTTGAGGCCAAGAGGCACCACTTAGGGTAAGAAGTGCAGGCCAAGAAACTGACATGCCTTACTCAACATTATCTACTACTATGTTTCAGGTCACAGATTTGCCAGAGAGAAATATGGTCCAGTTGAGGGAGCTAAAACACTGGGAATACTATCTTTCACATTTATGCACCATAAGGAAAGATTTCAGCATTTGGCTTGTCTGGGAACCAAATTAATTCAGCCAACTCCACACTTGCTAGACTTCTACTTCTTGTATGTAGAGAATGCAGTAATTTGACTTCAAGAAGCTTGAGCTACAGAATGGTGAGTATTAAAGAGCACTAGGATATTTTCATCATAGAGATAAAGGTTAGACAGGAATTGTTCAGAACACTATGTCCAGTAGCGGAGGGTTATCTGTAATGTAAGAGCATGACAAGGGAGAAGAAGGAAGACGGGGCTGTATAAAGCTTCGTGAGAGCTATTGCTATCAAACGCATATATGGTGTGATGCACGGATTGCTGTGATGGCCTTCCTCGTGTGACTTGGGGTTGCTTATGTAAGGTGCCTGAGAGGAGAGCCTTACTGAAAACTCAAGTTCAGACCAAGGGAAGGGAGCACCTACATTTCAGAGGAGGTACTGATATTTCCGTTGGTGGGTAAATGACGAAGAGCCACCTCACCTCAAGAAGGGATGCTAAACAGTAATTTTGGGGACACTCAGGGGAGATAAAACTGGATTCTGTGTTTCTAGGAAGACCCTTTGAGTAAGTTTTTATCCAAACCTCTGAACCATGCCATGGACTGAGCACTCTGATGACAATACACACTGGCATTACAGGGAGCATGACTGCCACACCAGAAGGATCTTCCTTGCACGACCCTGACAGAGGAACAATTTCTTCTGATCTCCCGTGCAAGATGCTGATAGACAATGTCTACCTGGACCAGTGATATTGACTATTTTGCAGACTGTTCATTTGCTTGATTCTTAGCCCTCACCCTCTCTGCTGGTCTTGCCTGGGACGCAGGGCCAATGGCGGCCACAAAGGTGGGTAGGCCAGCACCAAGTGGGGACTTTGTCATTTTCCTCACCGCCACATGGGAGGTTGACCAGCAGTCCCATGTTGGCCACCTGTGGGAAATGTTCCGATGCGCTCATGTGCTTTGGTGCCTGGGCTTCTGAGCCCAGGTCTGCCATCAGCTAGCGCACAGGTTGGTCCAACAACTTGCCCTCCTCCTCTCTGGAAAACTTTTGGGTAGTAATGGGTAGGGTTCCATTTTTTTTTAAAAAATCTTATCATTGTTTCAAACTGTTTCAAGAAAAAAAATCAACCTTTATCTGTATTTCATAATTTTACTTTAAAACACTGCCTTATGCTGCCCGTTTGGGCTGTGCAAGGTGCATGTGTGTTAGGGGGCGCTGTGCGTGTGTTGAGTTGTGAATGCACTTGTGTATCTACCGCACACACCTGTTTTGTGCAGTGTCCTTTATACCAAACACTCAGGAGATGGGCCGGTCAGTAGTTCAAGTCGGGAAAACAGTGAGATGCGTCCTCCTGGGCTGGTGTGTGTACCTTCCTCCTGAGCCAGCTTGTGGGAGCACCGCACGCAGCTCAGCCAGCTCTGGCTCTTCTCTGGAAAACAGCATCCATCCTCATCCTTTTGAATAGTTCTGGGTAATGGTTTCATTTCTCAAATGTATCATTTTTAAAAAAAAATTAAATTTAAAATTGGACTGTTTATATGTAATAATTTTATTTGAAAACCCCAGTGTGTGTGCATGTCAGGCGTGTGCAAATTGTGTGCGTGTGTGTGTGAGTGTACGTGCGCACGCACCTGAAAAAGACAGATGAGTCAAGCCCCGGCATGGCCTAACCCAAGAACGGACACACTCGCTAAGGTGGTGTAAAAAACATAGCCAAATCCTATGTTAGGAGGAACATGCTGATAATATCGACTTAGAAGCAGCAGCTGAGTGAGATGACATGCCAAGCTATTGAGCAGGGTACCCTTGCTGGGGAAGGTTCCCATCTTCCCTCCAGAACTGACAAATGATAGACTTTTCCTTGCAAGATGCTAATAGAGGATCAATCTGCTCTGCCCTTCCTAGCGAGACACAGCTCATATTCCCTGCAAGAGCTGATAAGATGACGGGCTCTGGTCTTCGGAATGACAGCGTTCAACAGTTGCGGCAGAGGAACTATTTGACAGCAGCAAAATTCTTCTTGGTTTTAGTGCCATGGAAATATGGCATTTCGACTTATAAAAGCATTTAAAACTCCCAATACAAAAAGCCAGTCTTAAGTATGCAAAAAAACCCCAAAAACACAAACCATAAAAGGTCAGGAATCTCAAGAGAGAGAGCAGACGATAAAAGTGATGTTATTAAAATGTATGAAACAATTCTCTGAAGGTGGTAGGGACAACATGCTAACATAGTAACTCTAAGGTGAACAGAGACTGTAAACCTAACGTCAAGAATAAAGTGCACACAGCACTTTGTTTTCACTTCATATATTCCATTTCCTTGGCTACCTGGCTCAAGAAATTGAAATTGTTATATATGGATAGTGGAATTGAAAACACATAAAGGGAAATGCATAATGAGAAATGAAATGAAAATGTTCCCAATACAATAAAAAAGTTGGACCATTTTGGACAGTAACAAAATAAAATATAGATTTGGATTATGATGTAAAGTTTAAAAACAATATCCTGAGTCCTTACCGCATTAATCAAAGATTGAATGGATAAAATAAATAGGGACAGAAACATCTCCTACAAAGGAATTTCAAGTGACATATACACACATATCAGTGCACACACTTAAAAAGACTAAAGAGTGAAGTCTTTCAAGAGTTCATTTCACTTGTCCCCACAATTAAATTAAGCAGCATATTGCATTTGGGGGATCTGTGAAGATCACTTTAAAGTGCTAATTACAAAGATGTCACCTTGAGGGATGGGGCGCACCTGACAGAAGCCACCGTAGTTTAAATAGTACTCCCCTGAACAAGTGTGACCGTCTATTAGAAAGAGCAAAGAGCACTTGATACCTTTGGATGATGGCATTGATGACGGATGTTTAATATGTAGTAGATTCCTGTGTGGGAACTAGCGCCGCCAGAATTCTCTGTAGAAGTGAGCATGGCAGGACTTCATCTAATGCACTTTGGACAGATGATCAAGAGGGGCCAGTCCTATGGGAATGGCATGGTGACTGGTGAAGAAGATAGAGAAAAGTGTAAGACCTCAGTAGCTGCCACAACAGACTCAAGCACAGACAGTGACGATGGCCCAGGGCCAGGCAGTGCTTTGTTCAGATTCACAGAGGCCACTCGATGGCACCTAACAACAACAATGCAAACCGAAACAAACTTAATTTATCTTTCTGTTTGTGTCAGGGAGAACTCAAAATAGCATACACTTAAAGATATATATCTTGTTAATATGAACATGTTTACATTCAGAGCAGGAACCATGAACCATTGCTGAACTAGAAAAAAGAAAACAGACTTGGGAAAAAAGTGCTGCCAGGTCATAGTTGGCTCCAGCCGGGACACTTCTGTGTGAGAGGACAGAGGGTCAGATGTGAACGTCATTCTGCTCTGACATGTTACTCATCCTAAACCAGAGCCTATGGACTTCAACCTGAAACCCTCAGAGTGTCCCACGTGTAGAAAGTCACTGAGATCTCTACAGTGAGTCGGGTATTTCAGAAGTAGGTCAGCAGAACTGTTCTCTAACTTTCCATTAGTATTCCAGTGCTTAACTGTTTTCACCCCCAAGAGCCTCCAGCTGCACTCAAAGAGTACAGGAAAGTTTCCCAGGTTTCCTGAGGTTCATCAAATAGTAGTGCTTGAAATTTCAGGTGGAGTCATTTCCTCACCATGTAAGACAGGCCACCGTGTCTGCATGGGACACTAGTTTCTCCTGTTACAACTTTTTGCTTCATAGATATGAATGGTAGACCAGGAACCATTAAAAATGGGAGAGATTTTAGGGGTGAAACAGTGAGATGGGGAAGCATAACCTAACCACAAGGGGAAACCAGCCCTGAAACTGCCCACCTGCACCTGCTCTTGGGTTATAGCCTGTGATCTGTGGGTCCTGAGCACCCCGTGCATCACAGATCTCTCCCTGCAGGGAGTTTGTTTCTGGGATCACACTGACCTCCCCTCACAGTCTTTCTCACGGAGTAATAGACAACCTTGTCTTCCATCTTATAACTGTCCATTTGCAGATAAACTGTGTTCTTGACATTGTCTCTGGAGATGGTGAATTGACACTTCATGGAGTCTGAAGAGTTTATAGTACTGCGATAAAGTACTGACACAGAGAGATGGGGAAAGTCTACACACCAAGGTATTTTGAATCCTCGCTTGAGGGGCTGATTTAATTTCACAGGAAGTCGTTTTCTTTGTTTCTCATCTCTAAGTGCATTATCTGTAAAGAAAGAGAGGGTTGAAGCACGACTGCCATCCCTTCAGGCTTCCTGACACTCTCAGGGTGTGAGTTTTCACAGCGTGTGCCTCACACAGTCATAGGTGGCAGTGTCCTTGGACTTCAGGCTGCTAATCTGTATATACGCTGTGCTGACTGAGGCATCCAAGGAGAAGACATAGCCCTGTGAGACGCCCTGGACATACGTTGACTTCCCAGTGGGTATTGATCCAGCCCATCCACTGAAGGCCTTTTCCTGGTTCTTCTCACACGCAATTCAAATCATAGCTGGTGAAGGTGTGTCTGGAAGTCCTGCAGGACACCTTCCCAGATTTTACTAACTGCATCTGGGCACACACACCTGTGAGGAGGTAAATCAGAAGGCGAGGGCTCTGGTGCTGCCACAGTGTTCTCTCCAGCCCCATGTCTTATCTTGCCCAGGGCGACTGCCAATAGGAAAATGAAGCTCCACAATCACTCCCGGATGAGTGCACTTTGGTGTCAGTGGTTTAGGTGCAACCTAAATGGCAATGTCCTTGCTTATTGCTGTATCCGGGGTGATGGCTTCAGCTTTCAACCCTATAGGGAACTTGTGTGTACATATAATTCACATTCATGAATGCATTTCTGGTTTACATCAGGTATACATAATAGGAAACCTGGAGAACCTGACAGAGCCCCACACCAGGATAGCTCAGCTGCTCATCTCAAATGTGGTCTGGAATCCAGATGGCTAATGGTGGGTGTATCTCACGATGTGGGTTGACAGCTGGTCATGACGGGTGCGGATGTATCCACTTATACATGACCCTTATAATTTCACTGACTTCATAGATGAGAGCTAACAAAATCACCTTCTCATGGACTAATACTGACCAAGGGGGCTATTCTTCTGTGTCTGTGATGAGGTACAGGAAGTTTTCACTGACTCACTGGGGTAGGTGTGGGGGGAGTCTTACTCATTTTACTATATCATCCTCACTGTTACTAATTATGTAATGAGTATGCTTTCATAAATAGTCAGCTATATCTTCCAGAACTTATGTTTTCTTACTCATTTAAAATAATATGTACCAAAATGCTATTTTAATAGGCATAATGTTTGCTTATTTCCTCTCCTCACATAAAAACCAGCTCACAAACATAAGAAAAATTGAAAAGCTACCAATTGAATAATATAAAAGTATTCAAAAAACAGACAAAACCAAGCAATGCAATCTTTGAAATATTACTTTATCACCATAAGTCTGAAAGTATTCCCCAAATAAATTAGGACATATCTCTACAAACTCAGAAAGTTTTCTAGTGTACAGTACCTATTTTCTGCGGGGGGGGGGGGGGGGGAAAGCCTTCCTTGCTTGAATGGTCCTAAAACAATTCAAGTGCTTAGGGCTCATGGCAACTCAATAACCGTTGGATGCTCTTCTCAGGTTTCAGCTCGAAGAATCTAGGGACAAAGCATAAGGGTTGATCAAATGTAGATCAATTTCCCGATGCTGGGAGATGAAACACCCTATACTATCTGTCCGCTCATCCCTCTATAATGCCTAGTCATGTGGAGATGACCACACCTCTCTGCCCATGTACAAACTCTAGGCCTTCTCTGGACCTCTGCCACTCCATTTCTACTCAGGACCCCTGCTCTGTCTCTCCTGGACTGTCTCTCCCTTTCTCAGTCAGGCACCTGCTCCTTATTCTGCAGCATGAGCTGTGGGTGCACTGATGCTGGGAGTTCTGGCATGCCCCATCAGAGAACCGAAGTGAATCGGCATATCAAAATGCCATCCGCAATCTAGAAGAGGTCTATTCAGAGGAGCACAGCTGTGTTCTGCTTACCTGAATCAGAAGCTACCGAACCCATGTATTTGAAAACAAAACAAAATGAAACAAAAGTGTAAATTTAAATTTTATAAATTTCTAGACACTGAGTATTCTTTACTGCGGTAGTGAGAAACTGTTGGAGCCAGTCATTAGTGGAGCCCCACATTTTGTGGGTTTTCCCTATAAAACCCCTCCAGATTTTCAAGTGAACATTCAAAATAAGCCCTGTGTTTCAGGCACTGGAGGGAGAGACTTTTATCAACTCAAAAGATTTCTCACCAGGGGGAGGTCAATTCCATTGAATTTTCATAGTTGGAGGTAAAATATTTCCCCTATCAACCACACATCCCATGTCCTACCCATGAGACCTAAGTGTGAGGGTAGAGTGAACAGGCATTAAAAGTTCAAACATAAGGAAAGGCGATACTGCAGTGAAGGGAAGGAACACGGAGAGGCCAAACTATAAACTCCACCACAGGCATGAAGCTCAGAGCCCTACTACCCAGGAGCTATAAAAGATTCAGGCTCAATCAGAAGAACACACAGAAAACTTCCTGTTCTCCCACTTCATCACCATGCAGATTCCCAGCATAACAATCGTGGATCACAATTTAGAATGGGAAGTATCTGCTCCACTGAGGAAAACAAAACAAATGACATATAGCAAGCATTACTATGCTTGCCAGATTAGCATAAATCCCCACAAAACTTAGTTCTGAGAACAGGGTGAATAATGTTTCTTCTTAAGGGAAACACTAAATGCTAAGACAAAATTTTCATTTATCTTAAGAGTTGCATGGGCCCCTAATAAAATGTTTTGGGGAAAAAAAATTTCATTTATCTGAATACACCCATCTCATTTGTATACTGATCTTCTGTGTTGCCATACCTCAACTTTAACTCATTAGTCTTATCTGAGGTTTGAAATTTTATTTTACACTGAAAAACTGAGCTGAGTATTTTTTTTCAATCTCCTAATCAATCAGTATTCTTTACCAAATCGCTGTAGTTTGTCAATAGAAGTACGCAGGACACATGGTGCTGGAAATGGAGTGCGGTTTGAACCAGAGTCCGTCTTCCTAGAAGAGGAGACCGTGGGACAAAATTATGTGCAGAGCACATTGAAATCTGCAAACTAAGAGTGAGAAGACTACAATGGATGGAAATATGGGTTGTGATCAGAGTTGGACGAGCCCCCAATAAAATGATTTTTATAAAAGAAGAAAAGAAATGTCTGGGAAATAATGATGGTGATGTATGTACAAATGTTCTTGATACAATTGATGTATGGGTACAAGAACTGTAAGAGCTCTCAATAAAATGTTTTTTTAAAAAGAGTGAGAAGACTAAAGTGATGATCACATTGTAATATAGAGTAAGTCAGGCATAGCAGTGAATAAAGAAAACATAAATAAAAATTAATTAATTTCAAAATATAATGAAAGTAATACCTGAACCAGAGGCCGCATAAAAATCTGAAGTTTAAAAGACAAAGTGAAAATTATTTATGATACCTAAGTAGTATCATAAAGAGCAAACTTGCCATTATCCCAAACAGTTGACTAGGACTAGCATTCAGATTAGGAGCACCAGGAAGAAACATGTGGGTAATATCTTTTAGGGAGAATCCAGACTGCATCATATTTGAGAATGACATGGTTTGTATATGTATCGTCCATTTTGACTAAAGGTCACCCTTTACTAGAGACTGGAACTGCCCCCATAGGGTTCTCTAAACTGTAATCTTTTGGGACTCAGATTGTCAGTTTAATGGTGCAAGGGACCAGCTGGTGGGTGGTAACCGCTCACCTTTCAAAGAGCATCCACGATCTTGAACTTTACGTAACCAGGGATTGCTAAATCATCACTTACACATATATGGAGAAACACAGTTTACAAAAGCTTTTAATTGACATGTATAAAGTTTAACTGTAAGCAAGCGTTTTTCCATCTCAACCCTATCATCCACCTAATCTGGGCTGAGAAGAACTAACCTCTGTTAACAGTTTCTGAGCTACGAGCAGGAAATAAAGGGAGAACATGCTTTCTGTGACATTCATAAAGATGACTTCATTGTTTTCATTTTCTGAGTACTGATATACCTGTCTTACATTTATATTCATGCTTATGCAAAATGAACCACATAGATTTCAACAGATGAAAAAATGTTTTGCCTATCACACTATTAATTATGAAAGTGTTTATTAATAAAACATGTGTTCACATTCTATTGGAAAAAAACAGAGTTGTTGGTCCTAGTTTGAATAATACAAAAAAGAAGATTACCTCTGCCATGTTCAGACTCAAAATCCAACATTCAATATAAAATGTATAATAAATAGAAACTGTAGACAAGAGTCTTGAATGACTTCCGGGTATGTAATAAAATTCCCAGAAAAGGATAGAGGCATTGGTCTTAAACAGAGTTGGAAGTTGTCTCACATGTGAATATCGGTAGGTTGAGAAATACCCAATTCAATATAATCAACAGGAGAGATATATCCCAAACATCTATACCTATGGTAAGAGGGAAAGAAAACAAAACAACACTAGGTTTTCTGTATAAAAATCTATCAAGAGTGTGCCAAGCCTAAGAATGGCCTGCCATTTTCTAAAACTACAGTGGACACAAAGGACCATGGAACCCATCGCCTATATGATGCAGAGATAGCAAGCCCAAAGAAGAGCCCCACTTAAAATGAGCACAAGAAATAGTCTGTCATCTCTAGAGGAGAATTTTCCCATTAGAACACCCAATGGCAATGTTGAACCTTCCTTAAGATGCACAACTGATAATACAATTTCTGCCCAACATACCCCCCTCCCTTCCCTCAGGATCATAAAGTAGTCTTCCAAAAGTTTGTGAAAAAAAGACTTAATTTTTAATTACATTACTCAGTGAACTATTTGAAACTCGATTATCCTCTTTTCATAGATTAAAAGTTCTTCTCTTCCATATTCAGAAAAAGATTAAGATTTTCTTTTCTATCATTTTTCAGCCAGTAATTAATATGCATTTCCTCCTGTCTTTATTGAGATCCAAGGAATATATAGAGATAATAGTGTATAAGTTTATTAGCTCAAAAAAAGTATATTGGTTTACTTCTGGATAATTACATGTTACTACTGAAAATGTTCTCTGAAAGAGATCAATTTGATAATAATAATAATAAAAAGCCACCATTCCTGGCAGGTGAACGGCACTTATGGGTGGGTCTCATTGAATAACAGCTAAGATCATTCTGAAAAATGCCAAGTACAAGAGTTAAAAAATAATTACTATGCAATCCTGTTTAATAAGTAGTCTACTTACATCAGACTATAAACTAATGTTCACTTTGGATGAGGCAAGATAAATGGTTTCTAACAAAAGCTACCTGCAATTATTATATTATAAATAATTAATATGAAAAAAGTATAGATAGGTCCTAGTAAATGGATTTCCAAGACAAAGTTTTATAACAAAAATAAGGGAGAGAGTGGAATTCTAATAATGCTGGTTTCAGGGAATAACAGATAATTTATTGAATGGGCCTTTTTGGAGAATCAGGGGTCAATTTTTCAGTTATTTGAACTGTTCTACTTGAAGACCAAAAATGTGTGGTTGAGTATACAAAATAGTTATCAACACGGGTCATTTTAACGATCAAAACTAGCATCAAATGAGATTTCTGCAGTTATATTCTCACTTCCGGATCGTGTACAGTATGCACCTTTTTCCAACTTTGGGCTAAAACATCTACAAGACTGTGGTCTTCGAGGCCTTGTTCTGTCTGCCAGTTCTTTCCGATCCTCAGGAGACAGTAGATGATACCACATTCCACTCGTCACCATCTTAAGACACTCAGGGTTGTCTTGAATGAGTGGTTCAGCTGAGTCAGTTTTACTTAAGAAATTCGAGATAAGAGGCATCTGACTATAGCAAGGACATCGACCATAAAAGGCTGGCGATTCGGCGCATGGCGTCTCAGCCCCCTGACGGCACATCACAAACCTGCTCCTCTGCACTCACGGTCAGGGAGTCCTGGTTGAGGAGATAAGTCACTCGCTGAATATCAAGTTGGAGAAACTCCTCCGTTTTGGAAACGTCAGTGAAATGCTGGTGAATAAAGGCATCTGCAGTGGCTTTCAACTCAGGACACTCTAGACGCTCTGCTAGAACGCTTAGACCTAGACAATTTGAAGCATCCACTTGCCCTTTCAAAAAGTCAACACACATCTTCACAAGTTGAAGCTGGTACTGGTTTGCAGCATCCAACAGAGACTGCGCATTGTTGCTGTTCCCAGAAGCCCTAAGATAAAGTGACCAGACGCCCCGCGTTTGGCGGGACAGTCCCAATTTTTAACAATTTGTACCACGTCCTGCATCGTTTTTTAAAAGTCCCGATTTTTTGAAAGAATGCACGACAAGCTAGGGAATGGCAGGAGAACGGGAAGGGAATATGTCGCGCGCCAGGTCTCGCCAGCAAGAAAAGACGCACCACAACAGGATTCTTCCACAAGCATTTAATTTTTCATTATGCGGTAAAAGACCCCGAAACCCCAAACTACTGCTGCTTATATATGCTCTATGGGGACGTGCTGTGCCTTGATTGGTGCATTTGCCAAAACCTCATGCATTGATTGGTGAGTTCGCCAGAACCTTCGTTTGCATACTCCAGGGTGGAGTTATGACTATGTCATCTCAGCATCGCGCATGCGCTAAGTGGTTGTTTACCACTTAGTTGGGCCACCGCCCTGACTGCCCGGCGCCATCTAGTAATGGCGGCGAGAGCTGCAGCTACCCACATCACAAGAGCTGTGGCTTCCCACATCTCGCGAGAGCTACGGCTTCCCACATCTCCTCCTTTCTTTTTTATTTTAAGCCTAATCCATCGATCAATTCCAAAGCCTCCAGCAGTTCCAAAAGATCAAGATGGATATAAAGTCCATCGATCCATCCCTGAGCCTCCAGCAGCCCCAGGAGATCAAGATGGATATAAAAACCCAAATCTGGTCACCCTAATGTGTGCAATGAGCAAAACTCCACATGGTGCAAGGGCTGACCAAGATCCAATTTCTGTCACTCTTCCCAGTGCAATGGGACAATTCCCTTGGGGTGCAAGAGCTGACAACTTATGGGGGTTAATTTTCTCTTAACAAAGAAAGCCAAAGATCATGGGAACCACCGCGCTCAATCGCTAAGAGCACCTGCGTGATGATGACTTTGTCACGTTTCTGCTGGGCTTTAAGCTTGCAGAGCAACCATAGCAACAACACTCCTCCACAGCACATTATTGCAGCAAATGTAAACACCCCCACCCACTCTTTAAAGTAGGAAAAGGCAGTAGAAAGCCAAGAAGTAAAATCTCCAACAGTTATGGGTTTCATTCTTGTGCCATTAAGAGTCGTAATCTGCATCCGGAGTTGTTCTTGAAGTTCTTCCAGCTCAGCTGTCCATTGTCCTGTAAGATACTGGGATATATTCTTGCTGCTAAAAGAAGACTCATTCAAGAATTTTAAAGGTGTTATGCACAAATTAGGTGTTGAGGAAACAACTTAATTGCACCATGCTCGTAAGAGTATCCACTTGTTGTTGTAATAAATCAACTCTCTGGTTCACTAACAGTAAACCAGACATTAATCGAGCATCCAACTTATGGACTGTAGATAAAGCTTCTGATGTAGATTGCGTAATATTGTTAATGACATTTGCTGTCATTACTTGATTAGACATAGCCAATCCTGCTGTAACCGCTGCTGCAGCTGAGATAGTAATAGCTGTAATAATTGCTGCGGTAATGCCGAAATCTCTTTTATATCTATAAAGTGTAGCAATAGGAAAAGTATTGGGATCTGCTTCAACCGGTACAGGTATCATAGTGGGAATCTTTACTATCAAAGCAAATGGCTCAGAGCCATACCAACATTCAGCAAGCCAACACTGACTGCTAAAGCTATTACATGAAGCTTCCCAAAGTGTATCATTTGCATGACTAATGAATGTTAACAGAAAGAAAAATGGGGGCTGGACACAAACAGGTGATGGCTGAAATTGCACTCTTGATATATTAACCATAGTATTTACTTTCAGCCTCTTTGTAGTGGTATTGTATACACCGGTGACATTGTATAAAATATCATTAATTCCAAACATTTTTGCTAAAGGAGTCACTATTGTAGATGCTCCACGTTGATTATATAATATCCATTCATACCACGGCCAAGTATTATCAGGACCAGTGATATTAGTATTACTATTCCATTTTGCTTTACCTAAAGCCGGAGTCATATCAAAACCTGGTATAATAGGTTTGTTCCGATAGTTTGGAGACTGACATTGAGTAAAAGTAGGCGGAAAACTTTTTTCAGGTGAACAACTAGGTAATATGACACGTCTGGTCACATTAGGTGGCACTACTGATTCATTGATGGGCCCAGAGGGCCTAGATCCCTCACGAATCATGAGTATTGTTATATTTACACCTTTTCCTTTCTCAGAGGTGCCACTTCCACCTTTAGCACCTTGTGCAACTTCATAAGGGTGGATAAAATATTATTAACTGCAGAGACTCCAGAAGGATCCACCCAATTGACTAAAGACCCATTTCTTACATGTATACAAGGTGCACTAGTATTAATGATAGTAAAACACAAACTATATGCCAATGTAAAATTGCTTGCATTATATACCTTAGGAGGCTCCCCTCTAGGTGTAATACATGGTATTCCCAAATCACATTGCATTGATAAGAATAAGGGTAATATTGACGCATTCGAGTGTATGGGAATAGGTACAGGCCAAGTTTTAGCTATGGCCCATAAAAAAAACTCCTTTAACTATTGGGGTCCATATTACCATCAGTATCAGCAACATTATTAGGTTGATCATCGTCTTCTTCATTCTTCCTGCTCCCACGATCTTCATCCTCCTTAATTAGTCTCACCAGTCTCTCTGGCACCCAGATAGGGTTTTCTTCTTTCTGTGGAAAAACACAAATTGCTCCCCTGGACCTGATTAATATGGGGTCTGGGCCATACCATTTGTTGTCTAGGACACTTTTCCATCGGGCAATTTCCTTTGGTGGCTTTGGCCATTGTCCATGTCTGTCTGCAGCTGATTGGCCTTTCTCATCCAAATTTTAAAAATTTAGAGTAAAAAGAGTTAAAGATAAGGCCATTCTAGGGGTAGTGACTGTCACGGCCTCTATTCCCCCTTTTTGTTTTAATAAATATTGTTTTAAAGTACGATGACACCGTTCCACAATTCCTTGCCCTTGGGGATTGTACGGCAAGCCCCTGAGGTGTTTCACCTGCATTTGCAAGCAAAACTGTCGGAACTTGGTGGAAGTATATGCAGGCCCATTATCCGTTTTTAATATGGTGGGCTTGCCCCATGCACTCCAAGCCTCTAAGCAATGTTGAATTACTTGGCTGGATTTTTTCCCCCGTTAGGGGTGTTGCATGTACAATGCCAGAACTGGTGTCCACTGACACATGCACGTACTGCAACTTTCCAAAAGCAGATATGTGGGTAACGTCCATTTGCCAGATGTCGAGAGGACGGACGCCTCGAGGATTTACTCCAACTGAAGGTTTAGAAATAAATTCTGCACACTTGGCGCACTGCAACACAATAGTACGAGCCTCTGCGTGAGTAATTGAAAACTTAATGCGTAGAGTGGCAGCAGGCACATGATACAGCTCATGAAAGTCTTTAGCAAGTTCAAAATTGGATTTAGTTAACACAGGAAAAGCTCTTGTAGCTTGATCAGCCAAATCATTACTTTTCACCATAGGTCCCTGGGAGCAAGCTATGAGCACGTATATGCTGAATATAAAATGGGTGTTTTCGTTGCAAAATACATTTTCTAATTTGAGACAATATGTGTGCTACCTTGCTAGATTGCTTAATGTAGCCAGCAATTTCCAGCTTAGACACCGCATTAACTACGTAATAGGAGTCAGATATGATGTTAATTGGTTCTAAAAATTTCTTAAAAACTTCTAAGACCACCAAACATTCTACTAATTGAGGTGCATTAGCTAAAAATTGTAATGTAGTCACTTGATTGTTTATTACATAACATCCTTTACCTGTTTTGGAGCCATCTGTATAAATGTCTAAAGCTTCCTTAATGGGGTGGTTAACAGTGACACGGGGGAAAATTACTGGATGAGCAGTCACAAATTGCAACAAGGAATGTTTAGGATAATGGTTGTCTATTAGTCCATTAAAACTGCATTTAAAAATTGCCCACTCATCTGTAGTGGCACACACTGTAGCAAATTGCTCACTAGTATATGGGACAATGACACTGCTAGGCTCTTTTCCAAAATGCATAATAGCTGTCTTAACTCCCTTTAAGGCCATTGTGGCTACCATAGAAGGATAGTGTTCAATAGTTTTTGAAGGTGAGGAGTGAGCATGGATCCACAACAAAGGTCCAGTCTGCCACAATACCGCAGTAGGCGCGCAGGCAGTTTTTAAAATGCACAGCTGAAAAGGAGATTTTATGTCTATTCTATCTAGCTGCGCTTCAGAAATGGCCTTTTCAACTTGTTCTAATACTTTTTGAGCTTGAGGAGTGATTTCTCGAGAAGTAATGTGGCTTTCTCCTTCCAAGGTCAGCAGTGGATATCTTTAAATATGGGCGGAGCCAATTGATATCTCCTAGCAACTTTTGAAAATCATTTAATGTCTTTAACTGATCCTTCCGTATAGTCAATTTTTGAGGTGTTATATGACATGGACTTATTGTGGCTCCTAAAAACTGTCCAATTGAAGATTGTTGAACCTTATCTGGTGCTATGGCTAACTGATGGGATTCTAATTCCTTAACTACCTCACTGTATCCCTGCTGCACATCTAGCTCCTCTTCTCCAGTTATTAATATATCATCCATGTAATGGTAAATTTTTAACTGACCAAATTTCTCTCTGACAGGTGCTAGGGCGTGATAATTGTTCTACATTCTTTAGTACATTGCTCAAAAACTAATTGCTCAATGAGAGGCATGGCTGTGTCCTGATCTCCGAACATTTTTCCTGCCGCCTCCAACATACGTGCCACAAAATCTGAAAAAGGTTCAGTAGGTCCCTGTACAATTTTTGTTAATTTGCCCCTAACCTCTCCTTTATTAGGTAAAGTTCTCCATGCCTTGCTTGCAGCAGAATTTATTTGCTGATATACTTGCAATGGATATACTGTCTGATTATTTACCCATCTTCCTTGGCCTGTAAGCATTTCAAAATCCCATGCTGGCTGCCCTGCCGCAGCATTTTCTCTAGCCTGAGCTGTTAATAAATCCTGCCATAAAGATTTCCATTCCAGGTACTATCCTGTAGTCAATACTGCTTTTGTTACAAATGTCCAATCGGCAGGAGTCATAGCTTGACTCGTAAGCCTTTCAATTAAAGATTGAGTATAATTTGCACTTACTCCATAAGCTCTCACAGCTTCAGCTAAGTCCTTTACTTGCTTGTGTTCTACGGGTGTATGATAACGAGCGTTATTCTGATCCTCAAATACTGGATACATTTGTTGAATTTCTCTACGGATATTGGGTGGGCAAAAGGAATAGCCACACCCTTTTTGCTTTTCTTCCTTATAAGGAGGTGGTGCTGATGGGCTCACAGCTGACTTCTGCTGAGCACTATACCGCCCTCTTTCGGCCGCTTTTAGTGCATCATGCCGACCTTCCTCATAGCGAGCAGCTCTCTCCTCTAACTGCTCCTCCTCCTCCTCTGATATTTCCAAGAGTTCTAGTTCTCGCCACGGATTTAAAGGCTCCGAATGGCAGGTACGGTTTTTCTTCTGTTGATCAACTTCCTCCCCTAATTTTACCTGCGCAGTTTCTTCTATTTGGGCATGCCTTTCCCGAGTCTCCTTGGACTCGCCCCGAGCCTCCTTGGACTCGCCCCGAGCCTCCTTGGACTCGCCCCGAGCCTCCTTGGACTCGCCCCGAGCCTCCTTGGACTCGCCCCGAGCCTCTTTGGACTCGCCCCGAGCCTCTTTGGACTCGCCCCGAGCCTCTTTGGACTCGTCCCGTTCTGTTTCTGACATGCTTTCCTGAACGTCCTCCAAAGCCTGCTGTCCCTGCTGTAATGACTGTCTACACTCTTTTTCCTCAATACATGCTTTTATTAACTTCCAGATGGGTCTAGTTCCCGATTTCAATTTCCCTTCTTTTGCCGCTCGGTCTACATCCCAGCCCAGTTTATTCCAACTCGCCAAAGTTAGAGAACCTGTAGATACAAACCACGGTGCTATCTCATCCACATTTTTTACAAACTTACGCAGCGTCGGCTCTGAAATTTTTAATCCTCTCTTCCTTAATAAAGCATCAAGCGCTGTAACCATGGTGTTTATTGCTACGTTCCCCATATTCCCTACTTATGTAGACAAGAATTTAACACACAGGTTCACACGGGTTTATGTGCAAGATAAGAAGCAGCAGGCTGTCCGCCGTTGAAACCGAAAGTGAAAGTATTCGAATGCATACAACAGTTTGCAGCTTTAGCAATCGTTCAGGCTCATGTCTCTCAGAACTTACCTCTATAATTCCGTGTGGTTCTGAATCCTCCCTGGTGGGGGTCTCTGCTCGTGCCTTAGATGATCGTAAATTCCCGGGTTCTCGGCACCAATTGTCGCGCGCCAGGTCTCGCCAAAAAGAAAAGACGCACCACAACAGGATTCTTCCACAAGCATTTAATTTTTCATTATGCGGTAAAAGACCCCGAAACCCCAAACTACTGCTGCTTATATATGCTCTATGGGGACGTGCTGTGCCCTGATTGGTGCATTTGCCAAAACCTCATGCATTGATTGGTGAGTTCGCCAGAACCTTCATTTGCATACTCCAGGGTGGAGTTATGACTATGTCATCTCAGCATCGCGCATGCGCTGTGGTTGTTTACCACTTAGTTGGGCCACCGCCCTGACTGCCCGGCGCCATCTAGTAATGGCGGCCAGAGCTGCAGCTACCCACATCACGAGAGCTGTGGCTTCCCACATCTCGCGAGAGCTACGGCTTCCCACAGGAATATATGGTTTTTGGCTGCCATGTGGCTATTTCGCCAGGATATGAGTTTTGTATTATTTTTGTTGATTTTATAATGTTAAACTTTAATAATAACAAGTAATTGTTGAGAATTGATTATCGAGAACTGCTTATCAAAGTTCGCATTGTTGACCAGTTGTTAAGAATTTGACCACCATTCTTTGGACTTAATGAACAGTGGCATTTTGGGGCATTGGCAACGACGAAAACATTTTGTATCTGTCTCTCAGATACACATCGTACTGCATGCTAGTGCGGGTTAAACAAGTGATGGCAACAAATCAGCTATTCTGCTAATGCTGATTTCTTTTCTTCATCTCCATAAGTTGTTTTCCGAAAAAATTCCTGTATTTTGGAGGAAGATGCAGCAGTATTTAAATATTGTTTATGTTTCTGTGTCTCCAAGTGCTTTGAAATATCATTCTTCCCGCCATGCAAAAATCATTCGTTCATATCACTCAAAATTTCCCATATAGTAATATTTCCCAAAATGATCTTTTTAATAAGGCATCATTATTAAAAATATATTGATAAGGAAAAGGTTAAATCTCGGGCATCAGCAAAAATCACAATAGAAAACAAATGGTTCGAAATATTTCATCATTTTGAAACAAACTATGTTCTATATAATAATGCACTAAAAATTGTGGAATACACGCTGTCCTTACCAAGAACTAATGCTGCGACTGAATGCATTTTTTCTATGGTAAATAAAGTGTGGACATCAGAAAAATCACAATTTAGTGTTGAGACTTTGAAAGCCATTTTATGTGTGAAATATAATTTTTTTAATTCTTGTGAAAATTTTCATGACCTTTTAAATAACGACAGCAATCTACTAAAAAAAATTTCACTCAAATGAGAAATATGCCGAAGAATAAAATAATGCTATACGTAAATTTTTATGTATTATATTTGGAAATTATACTTATGTTGAAATTTTAAAATATATATTACAATACTGTTTTTGCATTCTATGAAAATTTTTGTTGCTCCATATAGACCAAATTTTTAATCAAGAACCCCCCACCCCACCACCTCACCCCGGGCAATGGTGTCCCACTTTACCTATGTTAAAATCTGGTCACCTAATGGTAAGCACATTCCACCAGGTGTTCAATAATGTCAGGTCTGCGTCCTTGAGTTCTACTTCAAAGGCCTTTGATTCAAGCGTGTCAGTTGTGAACATGACATTAAAAACTGGGCTGGCTGCAGCCAGGACCACACGATGAGCAGGGATCTCTCTTTCCTGGACCACGAGAATCACGTCACACAAAGTGTTCCGTCTTCGCATGTCATTCATGACCACCACGGAGCCCGCCAGTAATTCCACTTCTTCCCGAGCGGCAGGTTTTTTCTCGGTCTGTCTCTCGCTGCTCCGCACCACCTTGGAGGCTGACATCCTCCCTGAGCTCGGCTTGCACCCGGGGCTCGCTGGGCCTGCGTGGGCTCCGGGCTCGCATGCGTGCTTCTGTCAGCCGAACGCTGAGGGCGGCGGCCGCGGATCAGCCACTGCGGAAACAGGCCAGGCCCCACCTGCAGCTCCCAGGCGGGCTTGGCTGTGTTCCTGAAAGAGCCAGAGCAAAGACGGGGGGACAAGCCTGTGAATCCCAAAACAAGACTTTTTTTTTTTTTTTTTTTGGTCAGGGCAGAAAAAGGCTTCCAAAGAGAAGAAATAAAAATTCCTCTACCCATAAAAAATGGTGATCTTATGCATAAATGATTCTAAATATATCATAAATACAGCTGATAAACAGGAAATATTAACTTGGTACTTCAATCCCTACGCATTCACTGCTAATCACCATCTCCCAAACCATTAACCCTTATACGTTAACCTGCTGAGTATCCTTACAACACACTGATAACTAGCTGAAAAGCAACTCATCCTCCAGAACTTCTACTAACACTCTGAACATCACCTGATGCCCACAACAAATTTAATGTGTGCTTAACAAATCCAATGACCATACACACTAAATCTAACCTAATGCATTTATTCCAATTCTTTGAATCAGAGTCACTCAGCTTAATCCTAACTTTGACCCTAAATCTCAAATTCAGAAACTAATAGTTAGCCTAAATATAGTTAGCCTAAATAAAGCCATTTTATATTAAGCAGTCATTATGCACCAGTCCTAAAGTGCAACCTCAGGCCTTATAACATTTTCAAAAAAAAACAAAAACAAAAACAAAAAAAACAAATAGCCCCTTGTTCCTAAAACCAGCAAAAGACTATCCTGTACCAGGAAATTATGCCACCGCAAAGTCTGCTTGCTCAGTTGCATTGCTTAACCACAAGTTCTGCTTCTGTACCAGCTTGCTTGCACAGCTCAGCAGTTTAATGAAACCTTATAAAAACCCAGGTCTCTAAGCAGGAGGGACCGGTGAGCCAAGATTTTTTTTCCTTTCAGGCTGCTGGTCCCTGCGCAGGTTCTTCTTCTTTTTTGTTAATAAACTCTTTTAATTCTTCCAATCTCATGTCTCATTTGTCCTTGTCCAGCTCATGTACAACATTTTGGAGGTTCCACCGAGATCCTTGGTGACCAGGTTGTGCATTAGCAGGACAAGCGAGACCCCGGGGACGGGTGATCTCCTGAGCCAGTGCTGCAACTAGGGGAAGGCCTCAGAGAGACGTTCCTCATGCCCAGTTGCTGGGCCTGGTCCTGAGCGCAATAGAAACTGGCGTGCACATCCTGAATTGAGAGAATAGGTTCGGTTGGACGCAACATTCAGACACTCCCAGAGGACCAGGGAGATGTCCCTGTGTTCTCCTGTTCCTGTAAGTTAATGCCCTGGTGGTATTTTTTATTTGTCTTGTATGTCTAAGATTGTTGTTCCTTGTTTATTGGTGTTTTCGTCCTTGTGTGGCTTGCTCTTGCTCCTGCTCGTCACCTGCTATTACTTGATTTCCAGTGGCTGGAATAAAGATCATGGGACGACAACAGTCAACTCCGCTCCAGTGCCTCATAAATAATTTTTCTGATTTTTCTAAAAGGTCTATGTCAAACTGCGGGTTGAAAACTAAGGCATTCTGCCTCAGGTCCTTTGTGAGACGGATTGAGTTGTGGGAGTCCCCGACTGGCCTTCAGAGGGCACCTTTTCCCTGCCCCTCCTATATCAAGTTCGAAGGTTTGTCTATGGAAAACCAGGTCACCCGGACCAAATCCCGTGCATTGACGTGTGGGTTAATATAACCCCTAACCCTCCTCCATAGATCCAAAAGTCTCTTCCCCCTAAGCAGGTCCTGGTGGCAATGGAGAAGGAAACCCAAGCTAAAAACTGAAAGCCTCAGAAACTATATCCAGTCCTCCAGAGTGCTGAAGAAGAACTTGATATTCGGCCGCCGCCACCTCAAGCCCTCCTTGAGGCAGCTGGGCCCCGGGCCCCTCCTCTGTACACCATGGCTGGGATGGGTCCAGCGCCCGCCCCTGTAATGTCTGCGCCTTTCAGTCCTCCCCATACCGGGGTGGGCGGGGAACGACAATATATGTAAACACCAAGACTGAGCAAAATAAGCCGGACGAGGCTCCAGTCGGCATTTTCCCATTAGACAAACTGTTCCACCCCCAGGAGGAGATCAGGCAGTCCCCTTTATGGTTTATGTTCCTTTCTCTACTAGTGATCTTTACAAGTGGAAGCAACAAAACCCATCCCAGGGTTTAATTTCTTTACTGGAAACTGTCTTCTACACCCATCAACCTACCTGGCATGATTGTCAGCAATTTTTACAGGTGTTGTTTACAGACAGAGTGGACTCTGTCCACTCTTACGGGCTTATGGAAGCCTATAAGGTCCTGCTCAGGGCTGACGGACAGCCAGTAACTGCCCCCCCTCTGTGAGAAGCCTTGTTTCCACTCAGCGTCCTGCATGGGACCCCAATGATGCACAGGGCAGGGAAGCTCTGACCAGGTACCGCCAATATCTGTGGCAGGGCCCCCGGGGGGCTGCTAGGAAGCCCACTAATTTGTCTAAGGTAAGTGAGACAGTTCAGAGAGCTACGGGTGAAACACCAGCCGTTTTCCTTGACCGCCTAATGGAGGTTTATAGGTTGTACACCCCACTCGACCCTGAGGCCCCTGAAAATCGGCAGGCCATAAATATAGCACTTGTAGCACAATCAGCCCCAAATATCTGCAAGAAGCTGCAAAAGCTTAAGGGGCTTGAAGGTAAAAATCTTAGTAAGTTAATAAAGATAGCCCCCAAAGTTTTTAATAATAGGGAGGCTCTACCTGTGACCTCCACAAGGCAGATGGCAAAATCATGGTGGCTGCCCTGTGGGAAGAAAAAGACCAAAAGCCCTGGCGAAAGAAAGAAAAAGGCCCATATATGTATCACAACAGCCACATATTTGGGTTACCAGCTCCAGGCGGGACAAAGAAAGTTATCTATGAGCAGGATCAATGCAGTCTTGCAGATACCTTTCCTGGAGACAAAGTGCAAGGTACGTGGATTCCTGGGCATGGTGGGCTACTGCCGTCTGAGAAACATTGGTTTTGCAGAAATCTCCAAGCTACTGTTTGAAAGCAAAAAGGAAGAGGGGCAGGAAGTTCTGAGAACTCCTGAGAAAGAAGCTGCCTTTAAAAAAAAATAAAAAATTTTAAAAAGGGCCTTTCTGTCGAACCCAGCCCTAGCTCTTCCAGATCTGCAAAAAACATTTAAACTGTTTGTACCAGAATGTAAGGGGGTCACCAAGGGGGTCCTTATGCAGCACCTGGGACCATGGAGAAGATCCGTGGCCTACCTATTAAAAAGCTGGACCCAGTAGCTGCCGGCTGGCCAGGATGTATGCGGGCCATAGTAAGCCATAGCAGCTCCTGCAATGTTGGTAAAGGAAGCGTCAAAGCTCACGCTGGGCCAGGACATTACTGTCTTGGAGGACACTTGGTGCAAAGCCTGCTAAGAAGCTCACCTGACCGCTGAATGACAAATGTCCACATGCTCCAATACCAGGTACTGTTGCTAAACCTACCCAGTGTCCAGTTTTCCAAAACAGCCACTCTCAACCCTGCAACCCTGTGGCCCGACAAGCTGGCCGAGGAGCCAATTCATCACTGCGAGGAAACCCAAGGAAACTCAAAAGCAATTAAAGGAAACAACCTGGCTGATCACGTGGCCAAGGAAGCAGCCGTGGGTGCTCAAAACCTGGGAGTGACAGTGGCCCTAGTCGAAGGTAAGAAGCCGCCTACTCTGCTCCAACCTAAACTACCTATTCACCTTGCCTATTCTGAATCTAAACTTGAGTTAGCCCAACGGCTGGCGGAAAAGGCCGCCGAGCTGGCCTGCGTCAAAGACCCAGACGGATGGCTAATCCTACCCGACCACCGCAGAAGCAGTTGGGCAAGAACTAGTGAACCATCTTCATAAAACTACTCATTTGGGGAGAACCAAGCGGTACCAATATCTGTCTACAAGGTACAAAATTCCACACCTTCAAGAGTGGACTCAAGCAGCTGCTGAAAATGCATCACTTGTGCCCAAGTAAACGCCCCCAGCAGGTTCCCCCACCACCTCAGCATCGAGAGCAAGGCCACTCCTCGGCCAGTACTGGGAGCTGGACCACACTGAGGTAAAACCAGGACTGTGTGGCTTAAATATCTGTCAGTCTTTGTTGACACCTTTTCAGGATGGACAGATGCGTTCTTGACCACGGCAGAGATGGCCACTGTGTTATGCAAACTGCTTTTAACTGAGATCCTCCACAGGTTTGGCATTCCCTTACAAATTGGCTCTGATAATGGCCCGTCCTTTGTAGCTCAAATTTCTAAAATTATTAGTAAAGCATTATGCATTAATTAAAAACTTCACTGTGCCTTCCGGCCTTAAAGTTCAGGACAGGTAGAGAGAATAAATAGAGCTTTAAAAACAAAAAAAAGCTTTAACTAAATTATGCACAGAAACTGGCGAAAACTGGGTCAGAATTTTGCCTTTTACCCTGTTGCATGTGCGGTGTACTCCTTACTTCAAAAATCTAACACTATTTGAAATTCTATATGGCCAGCCGCCTCCTCTCTTACCAACCATAGGTATAAACCAGTTAACCTGTCTTACTAACGCTGAACTTTTGAAATCTATACAAGCAGTCCAAGAAATCTGCAGCACCAACAACGCCTTAGTGGAACGCCATCACCAGGAGGGGCTGGACCCAATCCTGGACCCACTTTCAGGAGGGGCTGGACCCAATCTTGCCAATAGGCCAGCCCTGACTAGAAAGCCTGGACCTCTCTGTATTGGGTCTGGGTCAAAGGTGGACTGGACCTTACCAGGATGAATGTATTTTTTGGACATCAAGTGCATTATTGAGAGGAAAACAAGTCACATAAATGTTGAAGCCATTTCTGCTTATTTTATTTCATTTGTAATTTATAATTTGATTTGACTACAGTAATGGGGGAGTTGTGATTGCTGGAGAAGATAATGATAATTTAATCGATAACTTAAAAGAAGCAAAGGGCATTCATGGAGGTCTAGACAAAGACATGTACATGCAAATATATATAGGAAGATGGGGAAATAGATCTATGTGTCTATATTTATAGGTCAAGTATTAAGGTGGCGGAAGGACCTTGGGCCTCTACTCAAACACTCCCTCAATGCATGAATACCTTCTTTTATTAAATTGGAACTCTATGATGCTCACTCTCCCGACACAACGGCTGGAGCCAAAGTGGGTGAACAAGTAAATGTGGTGAAGAAAGCTGATGGTGCCCGGCTATCAAAAGAGATAGTGACTGGGGTCTTAAAGGCTTGAAGATAAACAAGCGGCCATCTAGCTCAGAAGCAACAAAGTCCACATGGAAGAACACACCAGCCTGTGTGATCGAGTGGTCCCAAAGGGATCAGTTACCAGGCATCAAAGAACAAAAAATCATATCATTGACTGCCCACCTCCATGATAGGATCGCTGAAGACAAATGGGTGCATAAGCAAATGTGGTGAAGAAAGCTGATGGTGCCCGGCTATCAAAAGAGATAGTGTCTGGGGTCTTAAAGGCTTGAAGGTGAACAAGCGGCCATCTAGCTCAGAAGCAAAAAAGCCCACATGGAAGAAGCACACCGGCCAGTGCGATCACGAGGTGCTAAGGGACCAGGTATAAGGCATCATGCAAAAAAAACAACAACGATATAAGTGTGTGTATATATGTGTATATATGTGTATATGTATATGTATATATATACCATATTAAATGAAGGGGGAAGTGCAGAGTGGAGACCCAAGGCCCAAGTGTCGGCCAATGGAGATCCCCTCATAGAGGGGTTTAGGAGAGGAGATGGGTTAATTAGGGTGCGAGGTAGTACCGATGAAGAACACAGCTTTGCCCCAGATCCTGGATGCTTCCTCCCCCCAACTACCATGATCCGAATTCTACCTTGCAGGACTGGATAGGGCAGAGGCTGTACACTGGTACATATGAGGGCTGGAGGTACAGGGAATCCAGGGTGGATGATACCTTCAGGACCAAGGGTGTGAGGGGCGATGCTGGGAGAGTGGAGGGTGAGTGGGTTGGAAGGGGGGAACTGATTACAAGGATCTACATGTGACCTCTTCCCTGGGAGAGGGACAGCCGAGAACGGGGAAAGGGAGACTCCGGATAGGGCAAGATATGACAAAATAACGATGTATAAATTACCAAGGGCACATGAGGGAGCGGGGAAAGGGGAGGGAGGGGAAAAAAAAAGAGGACCTGATGCAAGGGGCTTAAGTGGAGAGCAAATGCCTTGAGAATGATTGGGGCAGGGAATGTATGGATGTGCTTTATACAATTGATATATGTATATGTATGGATGGTGATAAGAGTTGTATGGGTCCCTAATAAAATGTAAAAAAAGAAAAGAGGAGAAAAAAATGATTAGGGCAGGGACTGTACAGATGTGCTTTATACAATTGATGTATGTATATGTATGAACTGTGATAAGAATTGTATGAGCCCCTAATAAATTGTTAAAATTAAAAAAAATTTTTTTTAAAAGATTAAAAAAAAAGAAAATGATTAGGGCAAAGAATGTACAGATGTGTTTTATACAGTTGATGTATGTATATGTATGGTTTGGGATAAGAGTTGTATGAGCCCCTAATAAAATGTTTAAAAAAAAAAAAAAAAGAAGCTCAGTATATCTGCCCGGAAAGACTGGAACAAGCCTTCAGAGCTATTGACCATGGAGATTGCAATTTGGAAGGCTATAGAGATGAGGCTTACAAAGACTTGGCCTGGAAGCATTGCAACATTCACTTAGCAGCCCCATGCACTAATTCTGAAGTTATGGAAGCATTGCAACATCAACCAGGATTGTCTTTTCTTAACCTGGGAAGTGGAACCGGATATTTAAGTACAATGGTGGGCTTGATTTTAGGTAATTCTTTTTGTGAAATTTTATTCTATAGTAGATTAAGCTGTTTATATTTCTGTATATGATTCATAGGGTATATCGCTTTGTATATCTTTAAGTGTGTGTGTTCATAAAGTAATCTTTCTTAAATGTGGAAACACAAGATAATATTCTTCTCATCTCAGCCCTAATTTTGGTAGTTATTCTTAGGTCCTGCAGACCTTCAAAACTTACAGCAGTATGTGCCAATAGAGAGAGGCTGGAAAACAATCTACCTTTACCCTAAAAGGCTTACAAGGGGAAGGGCACTGTTATCAAGGATCCCCAGGAGCCCACCAGTGCACTCAGTATTGTGCCACTCTCTCTGTAATCCCCTCCTTAGCAGACCCATATCTATTGGTTGCGCCTGCAGGCATGTGGTTTGCCTGCTCCATTAGAATAACTCCCTGTTTGCTCTCCCTAACCTTTCTTCCTCTAAACAGTCTGAATTGTGCATATTGGTACATCTTTTACCCCAAGTGTATTTGTACTCCGGGGAAGCTGAATGGCAGCATTTCAATACTTACTCGCGGGTTAAAAAAAAAGCACCCATCCTAGTTCCTCTGCTCGTGGGTTTGGGCATTGCTGGGTCCGCCTCAAAGAGCGCAGCTGCCCTAATACAAGGAAATGAAACTATAAAATACTTAGTCATCAAATTGATAATGACTTAGAAAACTGTCAGCCATTAATAAAAAAACGCATAACTCTTTAGCTAAAGTAGTACTGCAAAATAGGCGGGGTCTTAACCTCCTATTCCTCAAGCAAGGGGGTTTATGTATGGCCCTGGGAGAAACTTGTTTTTATGTCAACCATTCAGGAATAATTAAAGATAGTCTAACCCTAGTCAGAGAAAGACTTAATGAACTGGAAAAAAAGTAGATAAGATCAAGAAGGATGGGTTCAACAAATGTCCAACTGGTCATCCTGGCTCAACACCTTAGTGTTCAGCCTAGCTGGTCCGCTCCTCTTGCGTTTACTGAAACTAACCTGCGGGCCGCTCAACATCCACAAGCTTGTCCAGTTTGTGCCGAATATAATCTGTTAAATTGTTAGTGCTAAGCGAATCTTATGAGCAATTAACCCAGAGTGAGCCACCGCTACAGTTGTATGAAGGCACACACCTGGAAGATTCACAGGTGTAACAAAAACAGGGGGAAATGTAATAGCCTAAACAAAGCCATTTTATATTAAGCAATCATTCTGCACCAGTCCTAAAGTGCAACCTCAGGCCTTATAGCATTAAAACACACACACACACACACACACACACACACACACACACAAATGAAATGGCCCCTTGTTCCTAAAACCAGCAAAAGACTATCCTGTACCGGGAAATTGTGCAACCGCAAAGTCTGCTTGCTTATTTGCGCTCCTTAACTGCAAGTTCTCCTTATGTACCAGCTTACTCAGTTGCGCTGCTTAACCACAAGTTCTGCTTCTGTACCAGCTTGCTTGCACAGCTCAGCAGTTTAATGAAACCTTATAAAAACCCAAGTCTCTAAGCAGGAGGGACCGGTGAGCCAAATTTTTTTCCTTTCAGGCTGCTGGTCCCTGCGCAGTTTCTTCTTCTTCTTTTTTGTTAATAAACTCTATTAATTCTTCCAATCTCATGTCTCAGTTCTTGTCCAGCTCATGTACAACAAAACTATCCCTGAAAACTCTAATCCTTAAACCGTAACTCTACATCATTATATCTTAACATTAAGCTCCTACTCAACTCAAAACATAATCTGTTGGGCAGAAACATTCTAAACATAATGACCTTTAATCTCTCCACCAACAGCTGAATCTCAAATCATCACAATTAACTCCTAATTCTATCCCTGATTCTTGTTCTTGAACCAGGAACATTGATTAATCTCAGGATTTAGATTCCGATCTTAAGTACAGATTCTGCCTCTAGCACACTAAAACCCTAAGCTTAGCACCAAACCTAACACACCGAAAAAACTCATGCTGCTAATTATGGTGTGAATCTGTCTCCTTTCCCAGGTTTTACCTAAATGTAAGGGACTGCGATAGGTAGACATGCAAAATTAGGAAACACGCCCTCTGTTTTCAGTTAACTTTTACAAATGGTTCATGAAATGTGGCAAAATGAAGTGATTTATAAATGTTTAAATATTACAAAAAGCATTTTGACCAAAGTCTATCACATGACTCTTGTGGTCCTCAACTCTTCTGTGCCCTAGCCTCAAGGATCCTTCTTGTTACTAGACATATGCAGGGATGTGTTACCCAATAACCAGGGTGGCCAACAGCTCAATTGTACTTACTCACTAATTTGTAGATCACAGTTTCACGGTGTTTCTCCCTCAAAGATGTAGTGAAACTGTGTTTAATGAAACCAAGTACTTGTATTAGAACCATGATCTCCATTTTTTACATTGCACTTTTCCCTCTGACTGAAGTACGTCCTTCTAACCCTGAAATATTTGGGCCTGTGACTACTTGAGTTTCCAGTAAACCAACAACTTACCCTCACAAGATGTACTTCTGGTCGTAGCTGTAGCTTCACCCCCTTAAGTGTAAAGATGTTCATCCCAGGGAAACCCTGTGGGTCCAGTGCCAGGAACTCCCTCTCAGAGCACACTGGGGCTCTCCACCCATGGACAAATAAGTCCTCAAAGAGTTACTCATGATAACAACAGCAGGCCAACCCCTCTCTGACCTAACCTGTGAAATGCTGACCAAGCACCCTGGGCATGTGGCTATCTAAATATACCCTGGAATGAAAGTGAGGCCCTGATGTGGACAAATCAGCAACTAAGGAGCCATTAGTTTGGGTTTCAGAGTCAGGATGTTGGCACAGGCTGAATATCTTTGAGCATAAGCCCAGGGGCTTCCCGAGGCAAAAGGCAATGTTCCTGCCTGAGCCTGTTCCTACTGGCTGAGGGTACCTGGCCTGGAATAGGCCCCCATGCCCAGGTTCCAGGTACTCTTACCATCGAGGAAGCACAAAGCACCCAAGCAAGGATTATCCACTCTTTCCACTCAGCACAGCCTGCTCAGAAATCCACATCTGCCCCAATTTCAGCCCCTTGAATTATCTGACTCTAGGTTCACCTGATTCCTGAGCAGGGGCTGGGAAATAAAGGAGGGAAGGCTAGACACTGATTAAAGGGTAATCACCTGTAATTACTTCAGCATCATTATTAAATCAATGTAATTTATCCTCCAGGTACCTTCCTTATTGGAATATCAATCCTTTGGTGAGTCCAGAAAATCAGGGGTTCTCAACCTTCCTAAGGCCATGACCCTTTAATACAGTTCCTCATGTTGTGGTCACCCCCAACCATAAAATTATTTTCATTGCTACTTCATAACTAAGTTTGCTACTGTTATGTATCAGGCAACCCCTGTGAAAGGGCCGTTCCAACCCCACAGGTTGAGAACTGCTGGTCCAGATGAAGGCAGAATAAACCCGAGGCGGACTGGGTGAAGTTGCTGTGGGAAGTGTTCTTAGGAAACACTTGGCAGCCCTAGGAACACCTTGCACACACAGACACACATGCACACAGGCGAACACATGAAAATATTAGCAAACAAGAACCTAAAATGTACGCAGAGAGAATTCAAAAGCCAATTGAAAGAAGCCACGTACAATATTTAACATAAAATAAGGGCTCACACAAAACCCAGAGCTTAACATCGTGATCTGCATGTTTGTTGCATTATAAAATGTAATACTTGATGACGCTTTTTTTCCTGTTAATCTCAATTATCAGACAAGGTTTGTTCATCATTAAAAGAACTCTTGTCAAACTGCATTGTCAAACAATGCAAATATCATTCTGCATTGTTCAACCGTAACCACCCCTTACATTTTAAATATTTTAAAATATTTTCTCATTCTCCTTTCAGCGTGGACTGCTTAAGTGTTTCACAATTGTAATTCATGAATACTAAGAGGGCAATACACCATCGTCGCAGGGCATAATTGCCAAGGAAAGCAAATGGATTCTTTATAAAGATTGTTTAGCTAAATTGTGTCTAAAAAGACATGTGTTTCGTATTTGGAGATATTAGAATGAATTTGATTAACAACGAATGGTAAGCTTTTTTATTCACCATTATTTGCAAAATCTGCCTGGGCACACAGAGAAGACTGTAGGGCCAATGCGATAGTTTATTGTGCCAGCCTGGCCGATAAACACAAGTAGGATTAACTGAAGGGCAGAGGGATAAATGGCTCGGTGAGCCTCGCCTTGCTTGTCCTGTGCCTCAATTTAAAGGGGTACACTACCTGTGGGATGCCTAGCCTGTGGACTGTGTCACTGTAAGTTGAGGTCCCTTTAAGCCCACACAATTGGAATGTTCGTCTCTGGGAACCGACAGTTGATGACAGTTGGGGACCTGCCTTGCTGTTTGCTGCCTGTATATATATAGTCCAGCTCTCTCTACAGAAGGGGGCTGGCAACTGGTGGCTCTCAAGCCTTAAGGATTGCTCGTGTCTCATTGCTTTATAATTTAACTGTTAATTTCTTATATTATCTATCTGTATATAATTTAATGGTTCATTTCTTGTATTATTTTATCTATCTTTATAAATATATTTATATATAATTACTAGCAATCTGGTTTGTCTCTCTAGAGAACCATGCTCAACACATTTTGGTACCAGGAGTGCTTCTAGAGAAATAAACTATAAATATGGATTTCTTAAATTCGTTTTCCAACCTATTTAGTCTTGACGGGGATATGTCTACTACCCGTACTAATCCATGGTGTGAAATAGCAAAGATAATACCTAAAGTAGCACCTAAAGTAGATGACGTGCTGGATAAAGGAGATGCTCTAGGTAATCATATATTTGATATTTTCCAGGAGTTTTGTGATAATCACAAGTATAGGGAAGCTGGGTGGCTGGTCCTTCGTACAATGGAAAGTGTGATTAAGGAGAGGGATGATCTAAGAGCATCAAAAGCACGCCTCAGATGCAGACTAACAGATTTGAAAACGTCCATCTGTGCTACAAAAGAGAGCCTTCTCTCCTCTAGTAAGAGAGCTGACATTGCTGAGAACCAGGTCCAGAGTCTCATTATACGAGTGGCTGAATTACAACAGCAGCTGAATTGCAGATCTAGAGTAGTGTCTGAAACCAAAGTAAGGGCATTAATTGGGAAAAGTTGGGACCCTGAAACATGGGATGGGAACATATGGGCTGATGATCCAGAAGAAGAGGATATTGAGCCCTTAGAAACACCTGAGCAGATTAGCCAAACTATTCAAGTTGATATGCCAGGTGGGGCTGCATCAGTAGCATTACCTGAGGAAAATGCCTCGCAAGATATTGCTGAGAGCACCCAGGAAACACCCTCACCACCCATTATTTCTGCTAGACCTGTCACTAAATTTAAGTCTCAGAAACCTCCTAAAGGTGAGGTTGAGATGATTATCCAAGAAGAAGCACGCTACACACATAAAGACCTGCTCGAGTTCTCAAATACGAACAAGCAAAAGCCTGGAGAATATCCCTGGGAATGGTTATTAAGGGTGTGGGATACTGGTGCACGAAATGTAATATTAGACCGGTCTGAGTTTCTGGATATGGGACCCCTAAGCACAGACTCTTCTTTCAATGTCTTTGCGAGACAAGCTAAAAAAGGATCTAAGTCTTTATTTGGTTGGTTCAATGAAGCATGGACTGCCAGATGGCCTAGATTAGACCAACTTGAAGGACCTGACCTACCTTGGTACACTGTAGAGGAAGGCATCCAAAAGCTTAGAGAAATTGATATGTTAGAATGGATCTATCAAGATATTCCCATAGACCCAAAAAGGGGGTGTCCTGAGGACATACCCTTTACCACAATCATAAGGAACACGTTTGTGAAGTGGGCCCCAGCATCTCTTAAGACTCCTGTAATTGCTATTTTATGTGCACCAGGATTAACAGTGGGCACTGCCCTAAGCGAACTCAGACATTTGCTCACAATGGGGCTGATTGGTCCCCATGATGGTAGAGGGCAGGTGACAGCACTGAATCAACAGAGACAGGGTGGGTGTGGTTATAACAGACAACAAGTTTTCAATAATAATCAAAGCAACCTGTCTCGTGTGGAATTATGGCATTGGCTACTTAGCCACGGTGTCCCTAGAAATGAAATAGATGGGAAGCCTACTAAATATTTACGTGATCTGTACAGGCGAAAGAATGGTATATCAGGTGAACAGCAGAATAGACAGTCATGATCGCTCAATCAATTCCCAGACCTGAGCCAGTTTACAGACCCAGAACCCTTTGAATGAAGGGGAGGCCGGGTCCCTTGTAAGGAGGACCCTGCTACATCACTGAAGGTTCATACTGTTAGTCTTTCTTCTAGCCTTCCCCAAAGGGACCTGCGGCCTTTCACAAGAGTGACTGTTCACTGGGGGAAAGGAAATAATCAAACTTTTCGGGGATTACTAGACAGAGGCTCAGAACTGACACTAATTCCAGGAGATTCAAAATGTTTTGAAGGCCCACCAATCAGAGTGGGGACTTATGGAGGTCAAGTTATCAATGCAGTTTTACCTCAAGTACGCCTCACTGTGGGTCCATTGGGCCTCCGGACCCATCCTGTGGTTATTTTCCCAGTTCCAGAATGCATCATTAGAATAGGCAGACTTAGTAACTGGCAGAACCCCCATATCAGATCCCTAAAATGTGGAATAAGGGCTATCATGGTAGGAAAGGCCAAGTGGAAACCATTAGAATTGCCATTACCTAGGAAAATAGTAAACCAAAAGCAGTACCGCATTCCTGGAGGGATTGCAGAGATCAGTGCCACCATCAAAGACTTGAAAGATGCAGGGGTGGTGATTCCTACTACATCCCCATTTAATTCACCAATTTGGCCTGTAAAGAAGACAGATGGATCCTGGAGAATGACAGTGGATTATCGTAAACTTAACCAGGTGGTGACTCCAATTGCAACTGCTGTCCCAGATGTGATTACATTGCTTGAGCAAATTAATACTTCTCCTGGTACATGGTATGCAGCTATTGATCTGGCTAACGCCTTCTCCATACCAGTCTCAAAGGACCACCAGAAGCAGTTTGCCTTCATCTGGCAGGGGCAACAATATACTTTCACAACTCTCCCCCAGGGGTACATCAACTCTTCTGCCCTGTGCCATAATTTAGTCCAAAGTGACCTTGACCACCTGTCTATTCCACAAAATGTCACACTGGTCCACTATATTGATGACATTATGCTGATTGGACCCACTAAGGAGGATATATCAAAGACTCTAGATTCATTGGTACAATATCTGCGTATAAGGGGGTTGGGAAATTAACCCAACAAAGATTCAGATACCCTCCACATCAGTAAAATTTCTAGGGGTCCAGTGGTGTGGGGCATGTCGAGATATTCCTACTAAAGTGAAGGATAAACTATTACATTTAGCTCCCACAATGACTAAAAAAGAGGCACAACGCCTAGTGGGCCTCTTCGGATTTTGGAGGCAACATATTCCTCACTTGGGTGTTCTACTTTGACCTATTTATCAAGTGACACAAAAAGCCTCCACTTTTGACTGGGGCCCAGAACAAGAAAAGGCTCTTCAACAAGTTCAGGCTGCCGTGCAAGCTGCTTTGCCATTGGGACCATATGATCCAGCTGACCTAATGGTGCTAGAGGTGTCAGTTGTAGATAAAGATGCAGTGTGGAGTCTTTGGCAGACCCTTATTGGTGAATCACAGCATAGATCATTGGGATTTTGGAGTAAAGTCTTGCCATCCTCTGTAAACAACTACTCCCCCTTTGAAAAACAGCTGTTGGCCTGTTACTGGGCCTTGGTGGAGACTGAACACCTCACCATGGGCCACCAAGTCACCACGAGTCCTGAATTACCTATCATGAACTGGGTATTGTCTGACCCACGTAACCATAAAGTTGGACGTGCGCAGCAACACTCCATTGTTAAATGGAAGTGGTATATACGAGATCGGGCCAAAGCAGGACCTGAAGGAACAAGTAAGCTGCAATCAGTCCTGTCACATTGCCTCCTTTCTCTCAGTCTGCACCTATGGCCTCCTAGGGAGTTCCTTACCATACTTTAAGTGAAGACTAAAAAAGTCATGCTTGGTTTACGGGTGGCTCTGCATGATATGCAGGTGCCACTCGTAAGTGGACAGCAGCAGCACTACAGCCCCTTTCTGGGATCTTCCTACAGGACAGTGGTGAAGGGAAATCTTCCCAATGGGCAGAACTTCGAGCAGTGCACCTGGCCGTTCAGTTTGCATATAAGGAAAAATGGCCAGATGTGAGATTATATACTGATTCATGGGCTGTGGCTAATGGCTTGGCTGGATGGTCAGGGAATTGGAAGGACCATGATTGGAAAATTGGTGACAAGGAGGTGTGGGGAAGAGGTATGTGGATAGACCTCTCTGAATGAGCCAAGAAGGTAAAGGTAATTGTATCTCACGTGAACGCTCACCAAAGGATTACCTCTGAAGAGGAGGACTTTAATAATCAAGTGGATAAGATGACACGCGCTGTGGAGACTGGTCCTCCTCTTTCCTCTGCCACTCCTGTTATCGCCCAATGGGCACATGAACAAAGTGGACATGGCAGCAGGGATGGAGTTTATGCATGGGCACAGCAACATGGACTTCCACTCACCAAGGCTGACTTGGCCACTGCCACTGCTGGAGTGTCCCATTTGCCAGCAACAGAAACCAACATTAAGTCCAAGATATGGGACAATTCCTCGGGGAGATCAACCAGCAACTTGGTGGCAGGTTGATTACATAGGACCACTTCCATCATGGAGGGGACAGCGTTTTCTTCTTACTGGAGTAGACACCTACTCTGTATATGGATTTGCCTTCCCTGCACGTGATGCTTCTGCCAAAACTACTATTCGTGGACTTACAGAATGCCTCATCCACCGGCATGGCATCCCACATAGCATTGCTTCAGATCAAGGAACACACTTTACAGCAAATACAGTGCGGCAATGGGCCCATGCCCATGGAATCCACTGGTCGTATGATGTTCCTCATCATCTTGAAGCTGCCGGCTTGATAGAACGATGGAATGGACTCCTAAAGACACAATTATGGCACCAACTAAATGGCAACAACTTGCGGGGCTGGGGCAATGTTCTCCAGGAAGCTGTATACGCTCTAAACCAGCGGCCAATATATGGTGCTGTGTCTCCAATAGCCAGAATTCATGGGTCCAGGAACCAAGGGGTGGAAGCTGGAGTGGCACCACTCACTATTCCTCCTAGTGATCCCCTTGCAGCATTTTTGTTTCCTGTCCCAGCAACCCTGTGTTCCTCAGGCCTGGAGGTCCTGGTCCCGAAGAAAGGAACTCTCCCACCTGGAAACACAGCATGGATTCCACTGAACTGGCAGCTGAGAATGCCCCCTGGGCACTTTGGACTTCTCATGCCTTTGGATCAACAGGTCAGGAAGATTGTCACCGTACTAAGTGGTGTGATTGATCCTGATTACCAAGGAGAAATTGGACTGGTGCTACATAATGGAGGTAAAGAAGAATATGTCTGGAGTCCAGGAGATCCCATAGGCCGATTCTTAGTGTTACCATGCCCTGTTATTAAAGTAAATGGTAAGTTACAGCAACCCAATCCTAACAGGACTTATAATGACCCAGACCCCTCAGGAATGAAGGTCTGGGTCACCTAGCCAGGCCAAAAACCACAGCCAGCTGAGGTGCTTGCTGAGGGCAAAGGTAATACAGAATGGGTACTATTAGAAGTTAGTTCTACCTATTAATTATGACCATGTGATGAATTGCAGAAGCGAGGCTTGTAATTGTCAATGTATTTTCTTTATATGTGATTATTGCATATATTTCCTTTGTTCAAGTATGTTATATCAGATATAATTTGACTCAGTGTGTTTTCATTTATATGTATGATAGATGATTGATGATAAGTATAAGTGTGATTTCATTAATATCTGGAATTATATAAGTATGTATGGGTAAAAAATTGTGTACAGGTGCCAGGTTGGCAAGGGGTGGATAAACACAAGTAGGATTAACTGAAGGACAGAGGGATAAATGGTTCGGTAAGCCTCGCCTTGCTTGTTCTGTGCCTCAATTTAAAGGGGTACACTACCTGTGGGATGCCTAGCCTGTGGACTGTGTCGCTGTAAGTTGAGGTCCCTTTAAGCCCACATGATTGGAATGTTCGTCTCTGGAGCTGGGAACCGACAGTTGATGACAGTTGGGGACCTGCCTTGCTGTTTGCTGCCTGGATATATATAGCCCATCTCTCTCTACAGAAGGGGACTGGTAACTGGCGGCTCTCAAGCCTTAAAGGATTGCTCGTGTCTCATTGCTTTATAATTTAACTGTTAATTTCTTATATTATCTATCTGTATATAATTTAACGGTTCAGATCTTGTATTATTTTATCTATCTTTATAAATATATTTATATATAATTACTAGCAATCTGGTTTGTCTCTCTAGAGAACCCTGTCCAACACAGCCAACAACAGCTTAAGACAGCTGGAGAGTACATCGACCGATGACAATAGTGGGGACACATGGCGGGGAGTGAGCCTGATATTACCCCCACCTCCCTCCACGGTGGGGTGAACCAATAAGGGAACAGAATAGGTCAGCAATGGGAGCAAAGCCAACCCATAAAGCCCCCAAGGAGCCCCCAAAATAGACTTCAGGCTAGGAGGGGAAGTTCCTGGAACCCCCAGGACCGGTCGGGAGATAGTCATAAAGGTCAGTGGACAGACCTTGGATTATGTATGCTTTTTGTTTGTGGGAATTTTGGGGTGCTATTTTTCCCCTCTTTTTATTCAATCTTTTGTTTTCTTTTTGTTTTGTCTCAGATTTTGTTGTTCTGCCTACCCATATAAGCATAGGAAGCAACTGGACCAATGGTTCTGGGGGGACTTTGGGAACAAAGGGGTGGGAGGGGAGGAAGCAGTGATCAAACAATTCCATAGATAGGGGAACAACTAGGAAATTAAAGCAATAATGAGGAGGACTTAGAACGCCGAGGTGTGTTGGAGCAATAGCAATTTAGCTGAGAGGTATTACTAAGAGGCAGAAAAGGGTTGAGTGTGATGGTAGGACAGGAGGAATGTAAAAGGAAATAGAGAAAAGATCTAGGAAGCAAAGCTATGGATAGAGGTAGAAACATAGGGGTGTACATATATAAATATATTAATTCATAAAATAGAGGTATTGGCCTATGTACATGTATTTATATGGCCATACATGGAGTAAGTGGACGGACTTTGGGCCTCTGCTCCAGCCCTCCCTCAACACAAGAACACTTTGTTCTAACCACCTGGCATTTTACTGTATTGTTATTTAAGTTCAAGTTAATTGGGTACAAATGTAACAATGGTTGTGAGCGAACACTGAATAACACATTCTATGAGATCATTAATATTCTGATACCAGTGTCAGATAATGATACCTCAAGAAAACTGTAGACCAATATTGATAATGGAGCTAGAATACAAAGTTCTTTAAACTATTGGGAGCTGAGTTCCCAATTAACTCAGTTCCCAATTAACTTGAACTTAAATAACAGTACAGTAAAATGGTTTTTATTCATAGCTGCCAGAATCTGCACCTTCAAAAGTCTTACAATTTGGCTAGAAGTGTCTCATGGAATTTTATTTATTTAATTTTTTAATTAAATACTTTTATTGGGGGCTCTTATATCTCTTATTACAATCCATACATTCATCTATTGTTTCAAGCAGATTTGTGCAGGAATTAACAAGAATAACAATAGCATTGACCACACATCCTAATGCTCCTGAGAAGTGAGGATGGTGACATGTTGTCTCATGTACTTTGAATAGGTTATCAGGAGAGATAATAGTATGCTTGGTAAAGTAAAAGGGGAATTGAAAAGAGGAAGACCCTGGTGAGGGACTGGATCATTGGCTGCACCAATGGGCTCAAACCTAAAAACCACCCTGAGATGGAGCAGGACTTGGCAGTGTTTCATTCTATTGTACCTAGATTCTTTATGAGCTGGAACCTACTTGAGGGCAACTAACAACAACAATAATGCACTATCACTTACCCCACTTTGTCCAAGACTTTCCAGTTTCCATTCTTCCCCACAAGCTAAATTCTGTCCTTGATTTTACTTACAAGACTGGAGAGCCTTGCAGTGGGTGAGTTCAGTTCCAGACATGAACGTGACTAAAGGCCATTGTCTTGAGGGTCTCTTTTGTGATTTTGAGTTTGAGTCCACCTTTTCCTCCCACTCTATCCAGGACCTTCTAATGGGATTCCTTTTGGAGCACTTGGTAGCGGTGGCTGGGTACATCTCGTTCTGCTGATCAATCACTAACTTTAGGTTAGCAACCCAATGGAAAGTAACTGTATAACTGAGGGAACATTTTAGACTCTACTTGCATGCTACTGTGGATGGATCTACAATGAATGAACAAATCCCTGTCTGTATAGTGGGTATAAGTTGGGGTACTAACTGTAAGACTAGCAGTTTGGAACCACCTATAACGCCACTGGAGAACAAAGGAGCATTCTATTCCAGCAAAGATTTACATTCTTGGACACTTACCAGGGAAGTTGTACCCTGTCATATACTGTCACTCTGAGTCTGCATTGACTCGATGACAATGAGGATTTTTTGGTTGGGAAGGGGCAATTAATGATTTATCCATGGAAACAGAAAACCTCACATGAAAGCAGGTGTAGTAGCTACATAATTTCATTTCAACTTGGTAAATAAGTCTAGGGGTGGAGGTTAACCTGTCAATAAGGTCACAACCTGATGATGCCTCCTGGTGGGCATGACCTTCTCATGAGGATTTTGGGAACTTCCACTCTTTCTCCCTGGAGCTGGGCTACCCTCTCTTTTTGCCTCACCTTCCTGCTGTTGAGTCACACAGAGAACTGGAAGAGCCACATGGACACCCACACCAGCACTAAGATGATTCTACCTCCACTGGATACACTAGACTATTTACCCACTGGCCTATGGTCTTCCTGCATTTGGCATCATTGCATGCTGTGTGTGTGAAGAGGGAATTATCGACTAGTATCAGAAATATGAGTTAATATTGAACTTTTAGACTTGATCTGGACTGGGCTGCAAGGTTTTCTTATTATCTATTGGTCTTTGATATAAATCTCTTTCTTATACATATTTCAATGTCCCTGGATTTGTTTATCTAGTCTACCCAGTCTAACATAGCAGGTATTTCCAGAGAAGTCGCCCTTTAGTTGCAACATCTAGGCTAAGTTTCCCAAGATTTAAGGATAAGATGGCTCCATCAGAACTGGGAACACAAATCAGTTTAATTCAGTAAATATTTGCTGATAAGTGACTTTTGTTGATTCCTGATAAAGTCAGGTGACAGTTTTGTTTACAGTCTGGGGAACTATCTGACCATATTGGGAAACCTAACAGAGTGTTACAATTCTCCTATCTCCATTTTTAGCCAGCAACTTTGGAATCTGTCTTGACCTTTCATAAAGGAATTCCCAAGTATAACAGGCATAAAAGAAGCACAATCCTTATGGATGCAAGTTAATCAGGAAATACTTCACTTGATCTTTCCCATAAACACTTGTTCTGAGAGACCTGGCAGCCAGAGTTACTTGCAGGAAGCAAATTTAAATTTCAGATTTCTCAACTTGGAAAAGTCTCCCCAAACACTGTCCATACACTTGACCCCTTGGACTGATAGAACCTCAAGTGAGGGATAAATTAAATTAGCAGAGTGCATAAATCATGATAAGCATCATCGAACATAACTCTCATGTTTAACTGTCCCCAAAGCTTCCCAGAAAAATCAAACAAGAAGATAGTACAAATTCCAACTCTAAGGACAGGCAAGTTTAACAGCCATTCTCCTGCTCATGTTCCTCCATTCCCTTTTCAGTGCTCCTGCTTAAGTTTCATATTTTCAATTTTGTTAAACTGACATAATTTATCTGAACGTGCACACTAAGTACTTCTCTGTTCCTAAAAAAGCAGTCATACACGACAGTGCTTTAGGTCGCAGAATGGACTGTCACCACAAAGGTTAAGCAAGAACTCTTAGATCTTGCTTCAGCCCCTATTAACACCATGGCAGGATTGGATGGTTGGGTGTTTCGAGTTCGTTAGGAGGATGCACATCCGGGAATCTGATAGCAGGTTTACCAGTCCACATACATGGTTCTATTTCACTGCATGCCACCCATGCACGCTCTCTGACAGGGAGAAAGTACTGGTGCCTCAGCCATTGTTATCTGACGCTGCAGCCTCAGCAGCAGGCATGGGCCCTTTGGCGGGGACCTCCTACCCCTGGCTCCTCCCTGAGCCCCGCCCCAGGCCCTCCAGGCCCCGCCCACCCCTCACTAGGCACCTGTGTTGGTGCAGCAGCAGAAATGGGCGGAGCAAGAGCTGCCTTGAGAGGAAGTGAAGGCAGAGACCCTACTCCTCCGTGACCCCGCCAGCTCCTCCCACCCAGGGTCACGCACAGACAGGGCCGGAAGTGGCGGTGTCTTAGCCGGAACTGCAGCTGAGAATACCACTGTGCGGTGCTCTGCTCCCAGTGCCAGAGACGCGGCCACAGCCTGAGCACCTTGCTGCCGGCGCTCCCAGGTGGGAGGCGCTGGGCTCCAGATGTGCGTGTGGGCGGAGGCCATTTTAGGGTGACCCTGCTTGTCTTGGTGAGAGGTGGGCGGGTGTCCCCAGAGGCAGGACCTATTTCCCCACTTTCGGATTGATTGGTGTTCATGGTGGGAATCCCTGTTGTAGAAAGGGGGATCCCGGATGGGGTTTTGGACTTTGGGGTTCCCAGATTCATCGCTTTGCGGGTCTCCTAACTCCCCTCCCTTGTTCCTTTCACACAGCGGTGCCTCCTCCCTGAGACTCGTTGCACCTCTTCAGCTCAAAGGTGAGCCCTCGGGTCTTGCTGCTGCCGACCTCCCTCTGGACCAGACCAGAGTCTGTTCTAGGTGCAGGGATCTCTTGCTGGTTCCGTGACAAAGACGTCTTCCCTGGCTTTTAAAATATTGATGGTTGCACTTTTTCTTACTCCTTGTTTATATTTTTATGCATATATTATTATGGTTTCTAAAATCACCCCCATTTCATTTCCTTTCTATTTGTTATTGTTTCCATTGGGTTTACCAGTTAGTGACGCACAGAAGGAGTGGATGTCTGGAGATGAAATAACATTCGAGGGTTTGTAGGGCATGTCTGTGTGGGGTTGGGGTGGGGTGGTTGGTGGAGTTGGGGAGGGTGAGGGGTTTTGGGGAGTAAAGAATAAAGGATAGAACACTAGAACTGAAGGTGACTACTCAAGTAATTTTAAAGGCAATTTAATCGTGATGAGAAAATACACAATATGGTGAAATCAATTGTAATGATTGTGCAATTCTTTTTGAGATGACTAAAGTACTGAATTGTGGGAATATGTGTGATTTGTGGCTTAAATGTCCCAAAACGTGTTCAAAAAGAAAAGATCTCCACCATGAAAACTGTCTAACTAAACTATGCACGAAAGATTGAACCAAACCAAAACATACCCCAAACTAGGGAGTGCTGATGTGTTCAAGCTCTTTCTTAGGAAAGAAAACCGACGTGGACCTGAAAAGGGCCTTTGGGTTTTGAATGCTGTGAGGCCAGAGGACAATTTACTTGTAGCTGGTGTAGTGGACGACGGCCTCGGCGCCCTTAGCCACAGTGCGCTTGGACAAAACCGGCGCTAGGTCGCCAGGATGCCCCAGGCCATGAGGTTTGAGTGCTGTTTGGAATGGGGCCAGTTGAGATGCCTGGTGGGCAATGTGCCTAAAGGTGTCGGTGATCAGAGTTCACAAAGCCCATGAACCTGAACAAGATGCTGGAGTCTGGGTGGACCTATTTGAGCACCTTGTGCACATACAGGAAATAGGTCTCCTTGCTGCTGCCCTGGCATTTCTTCCTGTGCTTCCTCCGAGCCTTAGCTGCAGCCTCCTTGGGGCCCTTTCCCTGGCAGGCAGGGACCTAGCAGTGTCAGGTGGGTTGTTTGACTGGGACAGTGCACCTGGTAAAGGTAAGGCAGGTGTCCTAAGGTGAGCTCAGGGAGGACAGACACCTCTTGTGGAGCAGAAGAGCTAAAGCTCACTGGGTCATCATTTTCAGTAGGAATACAGACAGTGAAATTGGGAACTCACAACCTTCTGACCTTTGGGGTTTTAAGCAGGAAGTGTTGGAATAGTCATCACAGGGATAACTGGCTTGTGGTGGCCAAGTGTTCATAGTGATGTCACTTTTTACTCCTTCAATGTCAGAATGATTTGATCTGATCTTCCTTGTAAGATGGGGGTAGAGGGTTGAGGGGCTGGGTAGAGGAGAGAGGAAGGAGGACAGAGGAGAGGAAGGAGGAAAGAGGGAGAGATTGGAGCGACCTCCTCACTCCCTGATGGCCCCTAGGCTGGAGCCCCTGGCTGCCCCCTGCCCTACAAGGTGGGTAGACCAGCCACTGAGTGGGGTCTTAGTTATTTTTCTCGCCGCTACTTAGGAGGTTAACTAGGAGGTACTATTAGGACAACAGGTTGGAGACGCTCACATGTGTGCTTGCGTGTCAGCGCCTGCCAGTTGGAACCCTAGCCCGCTGTTAGTGCTCTCCCACCCTGTGGATCCACAGGCTCTCCCTCCTCTTCTCCCTAGCTTTTGCAATTATGGATTGGGTTCTGTTTTTTGTTTCAAAAAATCTACTTTCATATTTCATAATTTCACTTGTGTGATCACAGTGCATGCATGCGTGCATGTGTGTGCACCATATACACATTTTTGTAGTATCATTTTGGATAACCACTTCGGAGGTTGACCAGTAGTCCTTTTCAGGCAAACTGTGTGCTACCTGTCATGTTGTATTTAAGTCCGCTAGTACTGCTTCTGCCCGGTTTGGCCCTGCAGTCAGGCTGGCCAGCTCTCACTGCTCTCTGGCAAACAGAGGGTATCAGTGTGTTGGAAAGATGCTCAGCATCTTAATGTGTAAGCATTAATGGTTTGAGATTGGAGATTAGCAGTTAATCGTTAGGGATTTAAGTACCCAAAATTATTTTTGTGTGTTGAAATGTGGCCTGCAACTTTTTTACATTTACTAGCTATAGTATTTATGGCCTACTTGGAATCTTTTTTATATGAAATCATTAATTTATGATGAATAAAGAATTTTCATTCATTCTTTTTGAAAATGCTTTTTCTTCCTTTTATTGATTTTTTTCTGATTAGTCTAGCTAGGACAATTTTTAATATGAGTGTTGGAAATGGACATGTATGTTTGTCCTGTTTCTGAGGTGGGGTGATTTTTTTCTTTCTCCTACAGGTGACATTTGCAATGTTTTTTGTTTTCTTTTCCATGAAGGTATTGTGTTTGACCTGTTTCCTGTTAGAATTGTAGTTTTTTTATTTGAACATGAAAAGCCTTTGAGTTTGTTTAGTATGTATTCTGTGTCTATTTAGATAATTGACTCATTTTTCCCCATCAGTACTTATATTTGAGTGTTTATTTTATGTTTAATCAATTATGGGAGAAATTAGAATTAATCATGATATATACTTATTTTAATATATTGTCTGACTCTACTTCCAAGTTTTAAATAACTTTTTTAGTCAGATGCATTATCAACACTTGTCTATAATTTTCTTAAAGTATAATTATCTGACATTGGTATCAGGTTATTTCTGGTTTCATAGAAGGTGTAACTAAGTGCTGTCTCAACACTTTTTTTATGTTGGAACCCAGTAAGTTGAACTTAAACAACAAAACAGTAAAAATGTGTTTATTCATCCTATGTGAATACTCTAGCTGCCAGAGTTTTTAGTTTTCATCTATCTTACAGTTAGGCTGGAAGTTTCTCATGAAATTTTATTTTGATTCAATTGGCTATAGACCTTCTAAGCATCTGAAACCCAGTAACTATTGCCATGCCTTGTTCTGTTGGATCCTCTGATTTTCCATTTGACCCTTCAGTGTACAGGACTATATGATTTACAGTTCCCTTGAAAGACAAATAGCTGCTCAAAACTGAGTGACTGTGTGCTGCCCTTAGCCTAAGGCCCACTTTGATGAAAATACTCTGCCATATGGCATGGTGTGCGGCTCTTAGAGAATTGCCTTCAGCTCACCTCCAAAATAATGGATTAGTGAAGAATAGGAATTCCTCTGTGATTTTGTAGTTACCTTGTTCTAATTTTTTTAACTGAAGAAACCTCTTCCCTTTTGTAATGAGAGAATACTATCTTTTGTAAACAAACGAACAAGACACTAAGATGTCTTTGTGTTTGTGTTAGGTGTATATTTGTGGCTTCTGAGGCTATTGTCATGTTAGCTGTCATTGAGTCCATTCAATCTCTCAGGGATTCATTGTACAACAGAACAAAACACTGTACTCTCCTGTGCCATCCTCACAATTGAGGATGAACGTATGGGTTTCTTTTTTTTAACTAATTAATTAACTAATTGATTTTAACTCATTTTATTGGGGGCTTGTACAGCTCTTATTACAATCCATATATCCATCCATTCTGTCAAGCACATTTATACATTTGTTGCCATCATCATTTTCAAAACATTTTCTTTCGACCTGAGCCCTTGGTATCAACTTCTCATCTCCTCCCCTACCCCCCAATGGACCCTTGATAATTTGTAAATGACTATGTTTTCATGTCATACATTGACCAAAGTCCCCCTTCACCCACTTTTCTGTTGTCCATCCCCTGGGAATGGGTTATATGTTGATCATTTTGAATATTGTCCTCTTCACAAATACTCCCCACTTACCCCTTATCCTCCAAGTATCACTACTCTCATTATCAGTCCTGAGGGGTTTATCTGCCCTATGTTTCCAGCTCTTATCTGTACCTGTGTACATGCTCTGGTCTAGTCAGATTTTTATGGTGGAATTGGGGTCATAATAGTGGGTGGAGAGGAAACAATAAAGAAGTAGAGGAAAATAGTATATTGCATCGATGCTATACTGCCCCCTGATTGACTCATGTCTTCCTGGTGACTCATTATGATAGGCAGGTTTATTGTGTTAACCCGGACAATAGGAACATGTAGTATTAACAAGGTTGCAGTTTGACTGGAGGGCAAAGAGATAAATGGCTAAGCAAGCCCTGCCTCTTCTCTCTCTCTCTCTCTTTTTCTCTTTCTCTCTCTCGTTCGGATAAACATGCTCCTGTTAGTTCTCTGCCCCAATGTGTGAGCTACACTACCTGTGTGACTGCCAACCTGTGGATCATGTCGCCACAGCTTGAGGTGCCTTTGAGAACTGCTTTGTCACGTTGCTGGTGTATACATCGCTTGAACTTGGCACTGTCGGATCCTATCACCTTGCTGACTATTGATGACCTGCCCTTCTGTTTGCTGCCTATGGCCTGAATGCCTGCGTTGCTCTACAGAAGACCTAGCTGTCTGTTTCCTTGACGTTGGACTCAGCAGCCCTCATGAGTTGAATGACTTCCAGTATATTAAATGTTCCATGGAAGTAAGTTGAACTGAGCCCTCTGTACTGCTGTGTGGACTAATTAGCTCTTATATTCTTTTGTGATATATATATATATCCATTATATTTAATGATTATATATTAATATATTGTATAATGGATAGATAGATAATAGCACATATTTTTATATAATAATAAATGTCCAGGTTTTGTTTCTCTAGAGAACTCTGTATAACACACCCTTCAGTAAGGAGTTGTCCAATTGTCTACAGATGGGCTTTGGCTCTCCACTTCACACTCCCTCTCATTCACATTGATATGATTTTTCATTCTGGGTTTTGATACCTGGTCCCATCAACACCTCATGATCACACAGGCTGTTGTGCTTCTTCCATGTGGACATTTTGTTTCTCAGATAGATGGCCTTTAGGACCCCAGATGCTATATCTTTTAATAACTGCGCAGCATCAGCTTTCTTCACCACATTTTCTTATGCACCATTTTGTCTTAAGCGATTGTGACCAGAAGCTGAGCATCACAGAATACAAGGTTAGTAGAATAAAGTGTTCTTGCATTGAGGGAGTACTTAAGAAGAGGGCCCATGTCCGTCTGCTACCTTAATACTGAACATATAAATAGATGTACATAGATCTATTTCGCTCTTGCTCTACATAAATATACTTACATATGTACATGCCTGTATTTAGATCTCTATAAATGCCTTTTGTCTCCTAGTTGTTTCTTCTATTTCCTTTCACTTTGTCCTCTTGTCCCACTATCATGTTTGGGCTTCATTCAGGTTTCAGGAATTCCTCTAGGTTACATTACCCTTGTTCAAGTCCTACCAGGTAACATATGCCCTCCTCTCCATCAATTTTAGATCACTTGTTGTGCCCTTGTCCCAGGTTAGTTAACAATCGCTTCCTTTCCCCTACCTCCCTGTCTCGCATGTCTCCCCAGAACCATTAGTCCCATTGTTTTCTCCTCTGGAGGCTTTTTTCCCTCCTATCTTATCTAGATAGACATGCAGAGACAATAATGAGCACAAAAACAAGACATAGCAAAACAAAACAGTGAGAGAAGACAAAACAATAACAAAAACAATTATCAACAACAACAAAAAAAGAAGATGACTATAAATAGTTCCAAGTCTGTTTGTGGAACTTTAGGAGTGTTTTCTGATTGGTTGAGTCTGATGGGGGGGCCATGTTTTGGCCCCACAGTCTATTTTTTGTATTCTATTCCCCAGGGACTTCATTGCTTTGCTCCCCTTGTTACTCTGTTGCATTCCCTTAACCTTTCGTCCAGTGTGGTAGGGTCAGATCGGGCACAGTCCCACACTGTGCCACTAGCGTCCCTCTTGCGCTATGGGTGAGGGAGGGAAATTGTGTCTTGTGGCCGCTTTGAGCAGAAATAACGTCCTCAAACTTGTTAAGGTGTTGCTTATTAATTTATTTGTAGGGATTTTTTTTGCTGGGCTGTAATGAATTCTCAATCCTGTAACCTTTGATCTTCATCAGTAATTTCTTCACATTCTCTTAACTTTGAAGAAGAAAGATTCCTTTGAACTTCACAGGTTCTTAAAGTGATTGAAACTCCTATCCTGAGACCATGTTCTGTGTATGTTTATTTAGCCAGAATATTTTTTTCAACATTTACTAAAATATGGAGTATATTTCCTGCTTTTTAAAATCATATTTGGATTTTATTATTGTTATTTTTGGATTACACAGGCTGCACATAGAAATCTTTGGGAATCATCATTCTTTTTTTTAAACATTTTATACGGGGCTCATACAACTCTTATCACAATTCATACATATACATACATCAATTGTATAAAGCACATCTGTACATTCTTTGCCCTTATCATTTTCAAAGCATTTGCTCTCCACTTAAGCCCTTTGCATCAGGTCCTCTTTTTTTCCCCCATCCCTCCCCGCTCCCGCCTCCCTCATGAGCCTTTGATAATTTGTAGATTATTATTTTGTCATATCTTGCCCTATCTGTCGTCTCCCTTCACCCCCTTTTCTGTTGTCCATCCCCCAGGGAGAAGGTCACATGTAGATCCAATCCACTCACCCTTTACTCTCCCAGTATCGCCCATCACACCCCTGGTCCTGAAGGTATCACCCACCCTGGATTCCCTGGGCCTCCAACTCCTATATGCACCAGTGTATGACCTCTGCTCTATCCAGACTTGCAAGGTAGAATTCGGATCATGGTAGTTGGGGGGAGTGGAGGGTGCGGGGAGGAATTATCCAGGATCTGGGTGAAAGCTGTATTCTAAATCGGTGCTACATCACATCCTGACTGACTTATCTCCTCCCCCAGACCCCTCTATGAGGGGATCTCCAGTGGCCGACAAATGGGCTTTGGGTCACCACTCTACACTTCCCCCTTCATTCACTATGGTAAGGTTTTTTTTTTGTTTTGTTTTATGATGATGCCTTATACCTGATCCCTTTGGCAACTTGTGATTGCACAGGCTGGTGTGCTTCTTCCATGTGGACTTTGTTGCTTCTGAGCTACATGGCCGCTTGTTCACCTTCAAACCTTTAAGACTCCAGACACTATCACTTTTGATAGCCGGGCACCATCAGCTTTCTTCGCCACATTTGCTATGCACCGGTTTGTCCTTGGCAATTGTATCATGGAGGTGTGCAGCCAATGATATGATTTTTGTTCTTTGATACCTGATAACTGATCCCTTTGGGACCACGTGATCACACAGGCTGGTGTGTTCTTCCATGTGGGCTTTGTTGCTTCTGAGCTAGATGGCCGCTTGTTTATCTTCAAGCCTTTAAGACACCAGACACTATCTCTTTTGATAGCCGGGCACCATCAGCTTTCTTCACCACCTTTAATTGTTCACCCACTTTGGCTTCAGCAGTTGTGTTGGGAGGGTGAGCATCTCTGAATATCAATTTAATAGAAGAATGTATTCATGCATTGAGGGAGTGCATGAGTAGAGGACCAAGGTCCTTCCGCCATCTTAGTACTAAACCTATAAATATAGACACATAGATCTATTTCCCCATCTTCATATATATATATTCATGTACATGTCTTTGTCTAGACCTCTATAAATGCCCTTTGCCTCCTAGCTCTTTCCTCTATTTCCCTTGACTTTCCTCCTGCCTCATTATCATGCTCTGTCCCCACCTGGGTTACAGCTATACTTCTTCTTTACATAACCTTATCCTTGATCATTCCCTACCAGGTCTGCCACTTCCCCATCACCACCAATTTGGATCCCATGTTGTTCCCTTTTCCCTGGGTTTGTTAGCACCACTTCCTTACACCCCCCACCACCTCCCCCATCCCAAGTCCCCCAGAACTGTCGTTCCCTTTGTTTTTCCTACAGTTAGTTCATCCAGCCTGTCTTATTTAGAAAGACATGTGGAGATAATAACATGCACAAAAACAAGACAGAGGAAAACAAAGCAACAGTATACAACCAGACAACAAAACAGAAACAACAAACCACTGACAAAAAACAAAACACATCAAGAAAAAAAGCTTGCATTTAGTTCAAGAATCGTTTCTTGACCTTTAGAAGGGTTTTCCAGTCCAGTCTGTTGGGGCACCACGCCCTGGCCCCAAAGTCCACTTTCAGCATTCCCTGGGGACCTTGCCGCTCCATTCCCTTGCTGTTCCGCTGCACTCCCCCAGTGCTTTGCCTCGGTGTGGTGGGATCAGGTCAGGTGCAATTCGTACACTGTGTCTCTGGTGCAGTCCCCTGTAGCACCATTGGTCACTGAGGGGTATCATGTCTCATAGTGAGGCCAGCCATGTTGTCCTCTCTGTGGGCCGGCTGCTCTAACCAGGAACATCATCCTCACGGCCTGGTGGGCCAGGCTGTGTTCCACTCTCTCCTCCTCCCCCTTCTTCTGCTCCCGTGTGCTCTGATCAGATATGTCCTTCTCCCAGAGATGCAGAATCAATGTCGTCCTTTGAAACAAATTATTCACGGTGGAGGGGCAGGAATCTACTTAATTTTTGGTGCTGGGGCCAGCCTCCCAGACCCCTCCACTGGTTCCCTACTCCACGCTGGAATGTTGCATTCACACCTTGCGGCACTGGGTTGAATTCTGGTCCCTCTTTCCCTGTGGATATATAAACATTACCCTCTCTCCCCTTGTGTGGGTTAGTGCCCCATGCCCCCGCTCCCCTTTTCTTCCTTATATTCATCCTTTTTTCTTTCCTTTCTCCACCTCCTCCCCAGTTGTCTTCCATGTGCATCCCTGGTTTTGATCTGGTCTCTGCCATACTCTGTCTTCACCCCAAAAAAGTTTGTATACAGTAGCTTTTTCCCTATGCCCCCTTTGCATTTTTTTTAATACTTACCTCAGCGGGCTCATGTTGTACTTGTCCTTTTGTGCCTGACTTAACTTCGCTTAGCATGATTTCCTCTAGTTCTTCCCATGCCGCTATGTGCCTCATACGTTCATCACTGCTTTTTAGTGATGCGTAGTAGTCCATTGTATGTATATACCACAGTTTTTTAATCCAGTCGTCAGTTGATGGAAATTTGGGTTGCTTCCAACTCCTTGCAATTGTGAACTGTGCCGCAATGAACATTGGAGCACAGATGTCTGGCCTTGGTTTGTTTCTTGCCTCTTCTGGGCATATGCTGGGTCATATGGTAACTCTATTTCCATCTGTTTTAGGTATCGCCAGATTGATTTCCATAGTGCCTGTACATACTTACAGGCCCATCATCAGTGGATGAGAGTTCTTGTCTCCCTAAAGCCCCTCCAACACTTGTTGCTTTCTGATTTTTTGAATTGGGCTACCTTTGAGGGTGTCAGATGGTACCTCATTGTTATTTTAATTTGCACTTCTCTTATGGCTAAAGATCGGGAACATTTTCTCATATGTTTGTTGGCTATTCGGATTTCTGCCCCTGTGAAACTTCCGTTCAAGTCCTTTCCCCACCTCTCACTTGGGCTATCAGTTTTTTTTCTTTTTGGAAAGTAGCAGAGTATTGTAGATTTTAGTAATAAGGCCTTTGTCTGATGTGTCATTGCTAAAGATGTTTTCCCAGTATGTGGACTCTCTTATTACTCTCTTGGTGAATTATTTCGATGTACACAGGTGTTTTATCTTCAGTATATCCCATTTGCCAATTTGTGCCTCCTCTGTGTTTGTATCCTTCCCTATTTCTGATAGCCTGTGTATTCCCTGTGCCAAAGTTCTCAAGTTGGTCACAATTCCCTCATTAATGGCCCTAATAGTTTGGGGTTTAACTTCAAGGTCTCTGATCCACCTTGAGTTTATTCTTGTGCCTTGAGTGAGATGAGGGTCTTGCTTCATTTTTCTGCATGTTGATATCCATTTTTTCCAGCACCACTTGTTAAAGAGGGCATCTGCTTCCCATTTGATATTTGGGGGGCCCTTATCAAAGATCAGCTGTCTGTATGCTGATGACTTTATTTCTGGGTTTTCAGTTCTTTTCCATTGGTCTGAGTATCTGTCATTGTACCAATACCATGCAGTTTTGAGAACTGTGCCTGTATAGTATGTGCCAAAGTCAGGTAAAGCAAGCCCTCCCACGGTGTCCTTCTTGAGGAGTTCTCTGCTAATTCTGGGCTTCTTCCCTCTCTATATGAAGTTGGTAATCAGTTTTTCAATTTCTTTGAAGAAAGATGATGGTAATTTTATCGGGATGACATTAAACTTATATAGTGCTTTTGTCAGAACTGACATCTTAACTATATTAAGTCTTCCAATCCAAGAGAATGGGATATTCTTCCATTTGTTGAGGTCGCTCTTGGTTTCTTGTAATAGTGTTCTATAGTTTTCCCTGTATAGATCTTTTGTTTTTTCAGTCAGGTGTATCCCTAGATATTTCAGTTTGTGTTTGACTATTGTGAAGGTTACCACCTTTTTGATCTCTTCTTCTGTGGTCTTATCTGATGTGTATAACAGTCCGATGGACTTCTGTTTGTTGATCTTGTATCACACCACTCTGCCAAACTCCTCTATTGCTTCTAGTACTCCCCTTGTGGAACTTTTGGGATTTTCCATATATAAAATCATACCATCTGCAAATAATGATAATTTCACCTCTTCCTTCCCCAGACGAATACTTTTGATGTCTCTTCTTTGCCTATGCTGTTAGCTAAAACCTCCAGCACGATATTAAATAGGAGTGGGGACAAGGGGCATCCTTGTCTGGTCCCCTTTTTCAGTGGGATTGTGTTAGACTTTTCTCCATTGACTACCAAGTTGGCTGTTGGTTTTTCATATATAGCTTGTATTGTCTTGAGGAAATTTCCTTCCTTTCCTATCTTCGCAAGTGTCTTAAACAGGAATTGGTGTTGGATGTTGTCGAATGCTTTTTCTGCATCTATTGATATTATCATGTGGTTATTATAGTTTTTCATGTCAATGTGACGAATAATACTAATAGTCTTTCGTATGTTGAACCATCCCTGGTATGAATCCCAGATGGTCATGGTGAATCATTTGTTTTATATACTTTTGTATTCTGTTGGCTAGTATTTTGTTAAGGATTTTTGCATAGATGTTCATTAGGGATATTGGTCTGTAGTTCTCGATTCTTGTGGGATCCTTGCCCGGTTTGGATATCAGGGTTATACTAGCTTCATAGAAGGAGTTCCAGAGTTTGCTATCTTTTTCTATGTTCTGGAAAAGTTTGTGTACGATTGGTGTTAGTTCTTTGCTAAATGCTTGGTAGAATTCTCCAGTGTAGCCATCTCGTCCAGGGGAGTTTTTTGTTGGTAATCTCTTGATAACCTTTTCTATTTCTTCTATTGCTATGGGTCTGTTGAGATTCTTGATTTCCACCAAGGATAGTCTAGGGAGGGATTGTTTTTCCAGGAATTTGTCCATGTCTTCCAAATTGTTGAATTCATTGGAGTACAATCCTTCATAGTACTGTGTAACTATCCTTTTGATTTCATTAGGGTCTGTTGTAATGACCCCTCTTTCAACCCTTATTCTTTCTATTGAGATTTGTTCCCTCCTTTCTTTGGTTATGTTTGCTAATGGTTTAACGATCATGTTTATCCTTTCAAAGAACCAACTTTTAGCGATATTAATTTTTTCCATAGTTTTCTTAGTTTCCCTCTCCTGGATCTCAGCCCTGATTTTTTTTTTGTTTCTTTTTTTTTTTTTAAACGTTTTATTAGGGGCTCATACAACTCTTCTCACAGTCCATACATATACATACATCAATTGTATAAAGCACATCTGTACATTCTTTGCCCTAATCATTTTCTTTTCTTTCTTTCTTTTCCCTTTTCTTTTTTTACATTTTATTAGGGACTCATACAACTCTTATCACAATCCATACATATACATACATCAATTGTATAAAGCACATCCATACATTCCCCGCCCCAATCATTCTCAAAGCATTTGCTCTCCACTTAAGCCCTTTGCATCAGTTCCTCTTTTTTCCCCTCCCTCCACGCTCCCCCCTCCCTCATGTGCCCTTTGTAATTTATACATCGTTATTTTGTCATATCTTGCTCTATCCGGAGTCTCCCTTCCCCCCCTTCTCTGTCGTCCCTCTCCCAGGGAGGAGGTCACAAGTGGATCCCTGTAATCAGTTCCCCCTTTCCAACCCACTCACCCTACGCTCTCCCAGCATCGCCCCTCATACCCTTGGTCCTGAAGGTATCGTCCACCCTGGGTTCCCTGTGCCTCCAGCCCTCATATGTACCAGTGTACAACCTCTGCCCTATCCAGATCTGCAAGGTAGAATTCGGATCATGGTAGTTGGGGGGAGGAAGCATCCAGGATCAGGGGGAAAGCTGTGCTCTTTGTCGGTACTACCTTGCACCCTGACTGACCCATCTCCTCTCCTAAGCCCCTCTATGAGGGGATCTCCAGTTCAGCCCTGATTTTTTTTTAATTTTAACAATTTATTAGGGGCTCATACAATTCTTATCACAGTTCATACATATACATACATCAATTGTATAAAGCACATCTGTACAGTCCCTGCCCTAATCATTTTTTTCTCCTCTTTTCTTTTTATACATTTTATTAGGGACCCATACAACTCTTATCACCATCCATACATATACATACATCAATTGTATAAAGCACATCCATACATTCCCTGCCCCAATCATTCTCAAAGCATTTGCTCTCCACTTAAGCCCCTTGCATCAGGTCCTCTTTTTTTTCCCCCTCCCTCCCCTTTCCCCCCTCCCTCATGTGTCCTTGGTAATTTATACCTCGTTATTTTGTCATATCTTGCCCTATCCGGAGTCTCCCTTCCCCCCTTCTCTGCTGTCCCTCTCCCAGGGAAGGGGTCACATGTGGATCCTTGCAATCAGTTCCCCCCTTCCAACACACTCACCGTCCACTCTCCCAGCATCGTCCCTCACACCCTTGGTCCTGAAGGTATCATCCACCCTGGATTCCCTGTACCTCCAGCCCTCATATGCACCAGTGTACAGCCTCTGTCCTATCCAGCCTGCAAGGTAGAATTCGGATCATGGTAGTTGGGGGGAGGAAGCATCCAGGATCTGGGGGAAAGCTGTGTTCTTCATCGATACTACCTCGCACCCTAATTAACCCATCTCCTCTCCTAAACGCCTCTATGAGGGGCTCTCCATTGGCCGACACTTGGGCCTTGGGTCTCCACTCTGCACTTCCCCCTTCATTTAATATGGTATATATATGCATATACATATACACATATATACACACACTTATATCGTTGTTGTTTTTTTTGCATGATGCCTTATACCTGGTCCCTTAGCACCTCGTGATCGCACTGGCCGGTGTGCTTCTTCCATGTGGGCTTTTTTGCTTCTGAGCTAGATGGCCGCTTGTTCACCTTCAAGCCTTTAAGACCCCAGACGCTATCTCTTTTGATAGCCGGGCACCATCAGCTTTCTTCACCACATTTGCTTATGCACCCATTTGTCTTCAGCGATCCTATCATGGAGGTGTGCAGTCAATGATAAGATTTTTTGTTCTTTGATGCCTGGTAACTGATCCCCCTGGGACCACTCGATCACTTCCATGTGGACTTTGTTGCTTCTGAGCTAGATGGCCGCTTGTTTATCTTCAAGCCTTTAAGACCCCAGTCACTATCTCTTTTGATAGCCGGGCACCATCAGCTTTCTTCACCACATTTACTTGTTCATCCACTTTGGCTCCAGCCGTTGTGTCGGGAGAATGAGCATCATAGAGTTCCAATTTAATAAAAGAAGGTATTCATGCATTGAGGGAGTGTTTGAGTAGAGGCCCAAGGTCCTTCCACCACCTTAATACTTGACCTATAAATATAGACACATAGATCTATTTCCCCATCCTCCTATATATATTTGCATGTACATGTCTTTTTCTAGACCTCCATGTGACTTTCCTCCTGCCCTACTACCGTGCTTCATCGCCACCTGGGCTAGTGCATACCTCTTCTCTAAGCAACCTTACCCTTGATCATTTCCCACCAGGCCTGCCACTCCCCCTTCTCTACCATTTGGGGTCCCATGTTTTTCCCTTGTCCCTGGGTTTGTTAACACCACTTCCTTACCCCCCCTACCCCCCCAACCCAAGTCCCCCCGGAACTGTCGGTCCCGTTGTTTTTCCTCCAGATAGTTCATCCAGCCTGTCCTATTCAGACAGACCTGTGGAGTCACTAACATGCACGAAAACAAGACAGAGGAAATCAAAGCAACAGTATACAACCAGACAACAAAACAACAAAAACAAACCACTGACAAAGAACAGAACAAAACAGTTCACAAGAGAAAAGCTTGTAGTTAGTTCAGGGATCGTTTGCTGGCCCTTAGGAACGTTTTCCAGTCCAATCTGTTGGGGCACCACGCCCTGGCCCCAAAGTCCACTTTCAGCATTCCCTGGGGACCTTGCCACTCCATTCCCTTGCTGTTCTGCTGCACTCCCCCAGTGATTTGCCTCGGTGTGGTGGGATCTGGTCAGGTGCAATTCCCACACTCTGTCTCCAGTGCTGTCCCCTGTATCGCCTTTAGTCACTGAGGGGCATCATGTCTCATAGTAGGGCCAGCCATGTTGTTCTCTCTGTGGACTGGCTGCTCTACTCAGGAACATCATCATCACGGCCTGGTGGGCCAGGCTGTGCTCCACTCTCTCCTCCTGCCCCTTCATCTGCTCCCGTGTGCTCTGATCAGATATGTCCATCTCCCGGAGCTGCGGAGTCAATGTCCTTTGGAACAAATTCTTTTCGGGGAAGGGCAGGAATCCACTTAATTTATGGTGCTGGGGCCAGCCTCCCAGACCTCTCCAATGGTTCCCTCCTCCACGCCGGGATATTGCATTCACACCTTGCGACACTGGGTGGAAGTCTGGTCCCACTTTCCCTGTGGAGATATAAACAACACCCTCCCCTTGGGTGGATTAATGCCCCATGACCCCACTACCCTTTTCTTCCTTGTATTCATCCTTTTGTTTTCCTTTCCCCACCTCCTCCACCATTGTCTACCATGTACATCCCTGGTTTTGGTCTGGTCTCTTCCATACTACACCGTCTTCACCCCTAAAATGTTTGTATACAGTAGCTTTTTTCCCTATGCCACTTTTGCTTTTTAAAAAAAAAATTTTTTTTTGATTCTTACCTCAGAGGACTCATGTTGTACTTGTCCTTTTGTGCCTGACTTACCTCGCTTAGCATGATTTCCTCCAGTTCTTCCCATGCCGCTATGTGCCTCATACGTTCATCACTGCTTTTTAGTGATGCGTAGTATTCCATTGTATGTATATACCACAGTTTTTTAATCCAATCGTCAGTTGATGGAAATTTGTCAGCCCTGATTTTTAATAACTTCTTTTCTTTTGCTATTAGTAGGATTTTCCTGCTGACTCTGCTCTAGTTTTTTATAAAGTTTGTGTCAGTGTATCAATCATGAGTCTCTCTTCCTTTCTCAGGTGTGCATGTATTGCTATGAAACTTCCTCTGATGACTACCTTTGTTGTGCCCCATAAGTTTTGGTACGTTGTGTGCTTTATTTTCATTGGTTTCTAGAAATTTCATGATTTCTTCTCTGATCTGCACCAGGACGTACACCTTTTGCAGTAGAGAGTTATTCATCCTCCAATTATTTACTCTTATTTTCTTTGTCTTCCTTTTGTTGATTTCCAGTCTTATGGCCAGTGGTCAGAGAGAGGGTTCTGTATTATTTCAATGTGCTTAAATTTATGTAGATTTGCCTTATGCCCAAGCATGTGGTCTATCTTTGAATATGTGTCATGGGGACTTGAAAAGAATATGAAATTTTTTATATTTGGATGAAAAACTCTGTAAATATCTATCACGTCAAATTGCCTAATTGTGGAGTTTAGCTCTCTAGTCTCCCTGTTGAGTTTCTTTCCCTGTGATCTATCTTTCTCAGTGAGTGGTATGTTGAAGTCACCCACTATAATTGTCGAGTCTGTGATTTCTTTGTTAATTTTTTGGAGTGTTTGGTTGACGTATTGAGCTGGTCTCTCATTCGGGGAATATATGTTTACAATACTTAGTGGTTCATTGTCTACAATTCCCCTGAGCATTATATAGTGCCCCTCCTTATCTCTTTTTATGGTTTGCACTTTGAGGTTAATTTTATCCGAGATTAGGATTGCAACCCCTGTTGTTTTTGTATTGCTGTTTGCTTGGTAGGTCCTTCTCCAGCCTTTGATTCTCAGCCTATTTTTGTCTGTAGCCTTGAGATGTGTCTCCTGTAGGCAGCAGATTGATGGGTTGTAGTTTCTAAACCAGTCTGCTAGTCTCAGTCTTTTAATGCCAGAGTTCAGGCCATTGATATTCAGGGTTATTATCTCCATGTGCGGATTCTGTGATGTCATTTTATACCTTTTGTGTTGGGAGCTTTCCTACTTTCCTTTCTCATTATTGTGTGTATCATTCTTGACTTCTTTCCATCCTTCAGCCATTGCTATCTTGGGGTCTGTTTTCTCTTTGTTGCCCTCTGTGTTAGGGTGTTCTATGTGATGGTCTCTTATTTATGCTTGGAGAGTGTTGTGCTTCTGCCCATAATGAGTCGGCAAGGATCTTTTGTAAGGCTGGATTTGTTCTAACGTATTTTTTGAGTTTTTCCTTGTCTGGGAAGACTTTTACTTCTCCATCGATCTTGATCGATAATTTGGCTGGTAGAGTGTTCTTGGATTTGCGTTGTTTTCCTTCAATTTTTGGAATATGTTACTCCACTCTCTCCTTTTTTTCATAGTTTCTGCTGATAGGTCTGAGCGTATTCTTATGTGGGAACCTTTATATGTGATTGCTTGTTTTTCCCTAGCTGTTCTCATGATTTTCTCCTTTTCCTCAAAGTTATATAGTTTAACTGTTATGTGCCTTGGTGATTTCTTCTTGGGGTCCCGTCGTGCTGGTGTTCTTTCAGCCTCCTGGATGGTTGCTTGGTTTTCATTCATTAGGCTGGGGACGTTTTCCTCCAAGAATTCTCTTGCTATTGTTGCAGATGACTTCTTTGTTGTGTCATCCTCCGGTAGGTAATTCTAATGTTGTTCCACTTCATAGCATCAGACATAGCTCTTAAGTTTTCTTCAGCTTCTCTGATGCTCTTATTAGATTTTTGTTCACGTTTGTTAAAGTCCGCTAAGCTGTCCTTCAAATCACTGATGCAGTTCTCTGATTCCTGCAATCGATTCTCAAGGACCGTGATTCTGATATTGTTTTTTGTTATCTCCTCACTAAGCACCTGTATTTCCCTTCGGTGTATGGCTTTTATCTCCTCTATTGTTTCATCCTTTTATGTATTGTTTCCCTCATATCTTGTATGGCTCCAAGCAGCATTCTGAGAATTCCTTTGTGTGGCATCTCAATATCTGCTTCTATATATGTTGTTATGTTCAGGACATCTTCTGCCTTTGCCTTTTGTTTCTCCTGTTTTTTCGTTGATATCATTGGGACTGATGGCTGTTTGCATTGAGTTGTTTTAGAGCGACCAGGTGCCATTTTCTAGGCTCTCGCTGGCAGTCTTATAGGAATGCTTATCCGAACTGCCAACAGCTGATTTTACTATGGGATTAACCTCCCACTTTATCCTCCTGTGGCTTCCCTATCAGGCGAGTGCCCCAGATGGCTGGTTGGTTGCCTGCCTCAGTATAGCAGAAGTTGGGCTGAAGGTCCTGCTATTGCTTGGAATGTTGATAAGTGTTGGCTGAGCTTCCTTATGCCCCCAGGTACACAGGCAGGAATTCCTTGGTGAGAAGTTGGGTGGAGTATCCCCTGGAGAGAAAGCTTGCCTTTCCCTAGCCTTGGTCTATCTATGCAGGGTGGAGTTCACCTAGCTGGGAGTGGCTTGGGCGTAAATGCCCTAGGGCAAAGGGAGTGTTCTCTAAGTCCACAGTGGAGTGTGAGAGAACAGGGCAGAAATAAGGAGCAAAATTAAAAAGTAAGACCAGGGGTATAGGGAAACGAGGGAAGCAAAAGCAACTAAGTAGCTGAGTTCCACTCCCTGCCTCTGGAGCTGCAAGGGTTTATTCCTTGCCCCAAGCCCCAGCGGCAGTGCGCAGCTGAGCTGCAAGAAGAGTTGCAAGAAAGCTGCTGAGCAACCCTTAGAGAAGTGGGGGGACAGAGAGCAGAGATGTTAACAGAAGCCGCAGTATAGCTGAACCCTGATCCCTGCCCATGGAGCTGTGAGGGTTTGGGTTTAGTCCCTGTTCAGACGACGCGGCACTGCACAGTGCGGCACTGCGCAGCCTTCCAAGGCTGTATGGGAATATAGAGCAGAGATGTAAACAGAAGCAACAATGTAGCTGAACCCCGATCCCTACCGGTGGAGCTTCAAGGGTCCTGTCCCTACCCTGAGGAAGGCAGGGAAAACTGTGGCTGTTTTGAGACCATGCCCAGCTACAGGCTCCAAATGGTCCCGGCTCCAACAGATACAGTGGCTGGGCTCCAAATAGTCCCAGCTCCGGCAGATACAGTTGCTGGGCTAAGGTCAAGCACCAGCCGGCTTCCACTGAGGTAAGCCAAAAGTCCCCAGCCCCTCAAAACCCCATGGGTCTGTGCCTACTTATCTTTATGATGCACCTCCTGCAATCCAGCAGCGTTGAATTACCCTCTAAGCAACTCTCCTGGGCTGGATTCTGCAGAGTCCCCCTGGTATGTGTCACTCTGTCGCCATCTTCCCGGAATTCTCCTGCTTTTAAATTTCTTGACATCTTGTCGTTCTTTCTGAATAGCTTCCTTTTTTTCCCCTACTGTAATGATTACCATAAGTACAATAAGACAGACCAACATTTGAATTGTATTATCTTACGGAATCTTTTACAAAAACCATTTGATAACGTCCATAATATCAAAAGTTCTAATTCCAGAAGCACTTCTCAATCCATTTTTAGTCTCTGGAAGTCCTGTCCATCATAAATTGCATCTGGCTTTTGGATTTTTTCTGTAGGATTTTACATTTGTGTCGTAATATATTGTTTTTACATTTTCGCATTCTATTTAAATATTTATTCTTTGGATGTGCTGTTATATGGATAACCACCAGTTTGTGCTCATATACTTGTTTTCCAAATTGGGGAGAATAGACCATTTGCAGTTGTGCATGTTGAGGTAGTTAGTTTATTGTGCCAACCTGGGCGAAGGTTGGATGGATAAATGGTTCAGTGAGCCTCGCCTTTCTAGTTCTCGGGTCTCTTGCTTTCTGATGGTTGGACCAGGGCGCAGCTGCCTTAGCCAGTTACCTGCTTGCGCTGGCAAGGCTCACTTCCTGCAAGACATCCCCAAGGAGAAGCCACATATACCTACCCTGATGCAGCCCCGCGTGCTGGAACGCCTGTGTTGAGACTCCTGCCAGCACTGAGATGCTTACACATTCACTGACTTGGCTTTCCTCCTGCAGTCTTCACCTTGTGTCTGTTTTGTGAGATGGAGGAGGACTTTGTGGATTGGTGTTGGACATGTGGTTTAATGGGTTAATGTTGGACTTGTGGGCCTGGGCACCACTGGGTTGGGATGTTTTCTTGATACACACATGACCTTTATATAAAACTCTCTCTTATACATGAGTTTCTGTGGATTTGTTTCCTTAAAGTACCCAGACTAACACACATGTGTTTCTGTGAACGTTTTCATTGATAATCAGTCAATTACTAATGACATATTTTTCTAGAATACTTCAGAGGCCATTTAAATTATATATAGTCAGTTCTTTCAGTATTTGATCATATGCTATTTCCTGAAATGGTTGATGAGAAGAAAAAAAAGACAAGCAAGCAAACTAATAAGATGTCAGTCTTACGGTATTTCTTAATTATTAATAGTTCAACATTCACTCAGTTTTTTAAAATTTATATATATATACATTTTATATGTCGCTTTGGAAGTTGTTTCCCCATACCTCCATAAGAGTGAGAAAGAGGAGATGATAAAGCGTATGTTGTGTGTAATAGAGAATTTCTGAATGATTATAAACTCTTGGGTTAGGATATAGACTGGAATTGGGCAGGCCTGGTGGGAAGTGATGAGTTTACTATGTTGTATTCTTGAGGAGACTTCACAAAATGAGTAGGAAAAAATGGAATTAAAAGTGATGGAAGTTTTTCACAAACATATTGAAGATTCTTCATATTGAGAAGTCTATGAGAAAGATGAAATCTTTGGAGAACTGAATGTTTATGGTTAAAGAAGGAAAAAAATGGGTAAACCCGAATGCAAACCATATAGAGCCCATAATCATGTGTCAAGTCACGATAAAATGAAAGTACTGCAAGATTATAAGCCTCATCTTTCTTTCCACACATATTTGAATACTTAGTCCTCACATGAAAGAGATTATGTGGGCTCTTTTAGGACTCAGTGTCTGTTGAGGATGTGGCTGTGGATTTTACCGCAGAAGAATGGGCATTGATGGATGTTTCTCAGAAGCAACTCTACAGAGATGTGATGGTGGAGACCTTCACAAACCTAGTTATAGTAGGTAAGAATAGCTTGATTATTTCAAATTAATTCTTTATTTATTTATCAAATGTACACAGTTGTTGCCCCATTCAATGGCCAAAGGGATAGGAATGCCTGGTTAAATATGACAATTAAGTTAATTTACTCTGAAACAATTATATCCTAGGTTTTCTGTCATCACAAATCTGTATGTAATGCAGTCTGTCACCACTTTGTCACTGTCAAAACTTTTATGTTGTTATGTTGGAAGCTACCCAAGATGTATTTCAACTTCTATCAGTATTACCCATGGTAAACAGATGTCTATGGAACTTCCAAACTGAGCAAAGTAGTAGTAAGGAAGAGTTGTTTTACTTCTGTAATATAGACCACTCAAAAACATATGAATTGTAATGGAGCATTATGTAATATACTGCCAGAGGAACAAAACCTCATCTTTCTCTTATAGAGCAGAGTTACGGTATCAAGCTCCTGATGTTGCAGTTAGGAGAACAATGTGTACCATCTATGCCACCAACGGTTTACTGGGTTAATTCAATGTTTAATGGGAAAAAATTGGTAATTTATTTTGCAAATAATCTTCAACTGCCTTTTTCCTGAGATCCCAAAAATAAAAATATTAAATCAATTTCAGGGTTATGTTAATTGGTTAATAGTATTTTATTTGTTCCCTCATGAGCACCACCTTAAGACTTATTTTGTCCTCTCAGACTCATAAGAGAAATGCTTTAGTAGAGTGCGTAACAGTCATTCAGGCCGACTGTGTCAAGAAAGCCTTGACTAGATTTTAATAGAAGAAATTGCATCTGATAAAACTGTTAGCAAAGTCTCATTTGACTAGGAAGACAATTAGGCATGTATGCCTGTCCTTGATTGCTACCTGTAGGCATACTAATAATACCTATGTACACGGAGAATTAAAAAAAGAAAGAAGATTCCCTTTTTATCTTTAAAGTTATATCTGCCTTATATCTACTGTGTTTTATTAAAACTTGATCTAATTACAGCTATATATGTTACAACTATTCCTCTTAATCTTCGAGGACGAATTTACTTGTCAATTGCTTTTGAACGTTGCCGAAACATTGAATAAACAAACTGTGACACAATTTCTTGTCTCACAACTCCCTCTTATGTATAATGCTTTTCATTTTTGTTTCATGCTGTGAACTTCAACTTATATAATTGGTTCTGCTTCTCCAATGTAAATGATTAAGGAAACCTAACCACTGAAGATGTAATGGTAACATTTTTGGAAAATGACATAAGTGCCTCCATATTACAAAACATCTGTGCATTTCCTGGCTGTATAAAGCAGGATAACACCTACAACCCCCTTTTAAGGTGAGTGTAATGTACTTGATAGCAATGTTTCAGGATATATTTCGAAGGGCATAGTATGTTATTTAAATACATGTACAAACTAAAAGGCTAAAGCAAATTTTAAGTAAATGTAGTACAGATGATTAAGCCAATAACACAAAATGTGGCAATTCAGAACTTCTAGTGACTGTGAAAGAAATATTTTGGTGATCTCCTTTAATTTTTACAGATTAGTCACTATAAACCAAACTTGTCATATCTTCTAATTATAATATATTTTACATATATACATGTAAATAGTGTGTTTTAATTTGTGTATTATACATATTTAAAGGTCAGGTGCTATATGGCATATGAAACAACCATTTGTGCACAATCAACACACCATTTACCCACTGCTCGTTTGTCCCATTTGAAACAATTGTGACAAAGTAGTACAGAGTGGAATTCTACATAGGATTTTTCAAGGATGTTAAAATTTCATCTGGTGTATGGAGATCAGCTTTGTTTGTTTCCACAGCATCATCACTTAACAGCCCAACACCTAATTCACTTCGTGCAGGAGTTACTCATTGGCCTGCTAACCACAAGATCAGAAGTTCTAAACCATCAGTTGTTCCATAGGAGTAAAATAAGGCCTTCTAATCTTTTAAAAAGCTATAGTCTCAGGAAACTACAGGGCATTTCTACATGGTCCTATAAGGTAGATGTGAGAATCAACCCAAAGGAAATTTTGAGACATATGATTTGGTCATCCAAAAGATCATTACTAATGGAATTTTCCACAACATTTTGATTCTCAACATAAGTCTTTGTAGATGAATGTAAAATATATGTTTGTGTATTATATACATGCAGAAACAGAAACTTAACCCTGGTGGTACCGTGAATTAAGCCTTTGCTCTGTAACTACAAGGACAGTGGCTGTAACATATCAACCACACTACGATAAATTTGACACTAGGTATTCTTATGAAAATAATATTTTGATTCTATGTTACAGGGCCACTATGAGTGTAATGATTCAATGGCAGTTTATATTTCAATCTATATCTTTATTTGAATGTAATACCTATGTGTAATACATTATATTGTTCTAGCCTGTGTCTATTGCTTTGAATGAGCCAATTTTGACTCAAGAAATTCTACTCAATTTATTCATATTAACAACATTTAACTTAGTGGTAAACCATAAATATTTTGTTGCATATCTACATATGTGTGTACTTATATCAGTAATAATATGTGTTAACTTTATTGCCACTTTGTACTTTTGATACATGTAAATTATAAATAGTTCAGATATATTTTTCTTATATCCACTTACCGTATATACTCGAGTATAAGCTGAGGCACCCATTTTATGACAAAAATTTTGGGGGGCTTTTTAAGCATAAGAAATGTGCTGAAAAACTCAGTTTACACTTAAGTATAAGAGGTATATAATCACTACCTATTTTATTAACCTAGTGACAACCATAGTTGTATCAGACTCAGATTTTAAATTTATGATTTGCTAGACAATTGAGAGAGGAAACTAGATATTTATTATCTATGTTAATGAAGAAATGGTAAAATAATTCTTTAAAACTGCTTGTTTTAACAGAACATATGTGGCATCCAGTGGAATGTACAAGGAAAATAGTATTGATAAGATCTCCAGTAAAATTCCATTTCTGAATGCATTATAAAGACCAGGATACATACATCCCATGGAATGTCTTCAGTATGGCAAATCATCCAAGGATTGTTCTTCACTAGAGCATAATAAGCGATTTCACACTTCATTCAATGCTGACCAATTTAGGACTTATGAAAAAAACAATATGTACACTCCAGTAGAATTTGTAGAAGGAACTAAATTCGATGAATATAAAGACTATTGCAAAATCTTTGGAGAGCCTTTAACACTCACAGATAATATGGGAATGTCCAATGGAGCTAAGTCTTATGAATTTAAGCACTGTGGGAAGGCTTTTACACAATTCACATGCCTCTTTAAACATGAGAATGCACAGCAGAGAGAAGAAGCCATGTGAATATATGGAATCCACCAAAACTATTAAAACTTCACATTTCCTTAGAGCTATGACTGCACAGAATGAAAAGAGAACGTATGAATGTAAGGAATGTGAGAGTATTTATACTACATCCTCACAGCTCACTCAACATAGGAGAATTCACAGTGCAGAGAGGCATTTTGAATGCAAGGCATGTGGTAGAACTTTTACTAAATCCACACACCTCAAAGTACATATGAGAATTCACCATGGAGAGAGGCCTTATGAATGTAAGGAATGCAAGAGAACTTTTACTCAATCTGGTAGTCTCACTAAACATATGAGAATTCACAGGGCAGAGAGGCCTTATGAATGTAAGGAATGCGAGAGAACTTTTACTCAATCTAGTAGTCTCACGAGACATATGAGAATTCACAGTGGAGAGAGGCCTTATGGATGTAAGGAATGTGGGAGAACATTTACTCAATCTTCTAATCTCACTCAACATAAAAAAAATTGCAGTGTAGAGAGGCCTAAGGAATATAAGAAATGTGGGAAAGTCTTTACCCATTCCTAAAACCTCAATCAACATGAGAATTCATAGTGAAGCCTTTTGAATCTAAGGCAGCAGTTCTCAGCCTGTGGATCATCCCTTTGGGAGTTGAACGACCCTTACACAGGGATCACCTAAGACCATCATGAAACACATTACAATTTACATTAAAGTTCATAACAGTAGCAAGATTACAGTTATGACATAGCAAGGAAAATAATTTTGTGGTGGAGGGGTCACCACAGCATGAGGAACTTGCATTAAAGGGTTGTGGCATTAGGAAGGTTGAGAACCACTGAAGATAACTTTTACTTGATCCTCAGACATTTAAACACATATGAACTAACAGTGGAAGGAATAATTATGAATGTATACAATGTGGTGACAGATTTTGTGACTCCAAAAGCTTCCCTGTGTATATTAGAACCCATATTACTGAGAACTCTTGGGAATTATGAAAAAGCTATGTCAATCTTTAGTAGTGTAATAAGTGCTTTAATTTCCAGTCAATTTCCTGATCTGTTGACTTGTATTTCCAAAAAAATTTAAGAATCATCACTTTTAGGCAATATTATTTTACACCATCATCAATATGTAGAAGTTTTGAAATATTTCATCCATTTTCTAAAATTTTAATAAAGATATTAACAATGCTTCACCACATTTTTTCTGAACACATAGTCTTTCATATCTATAAATCCTATGGGGTATGGCAGTCTTACGCATATTTATAACAAAAATATGTCCACTTGGTATTAAGGGACTGTGGTATTCTTTGGTACCATTAGTACTATTTCAATGTAGTTGATACTGGAATAGCAGAGATTTCATTCTGGAAGAACTCAAAACACTTATGTTAGTGGTACCAGGATTGGGCATTTGATAGGCGAATCACTGTACAAGGAACCACATACATATAGAGGTGCTGAAATTGTCAATATAAATCAACTAGAACAATGACCAATAGGCTGTGACTGGTCAATGACACACTGCCAGTCTAGTCTGAAACGAGAATGCAAAGGAGTTTTTTTCCAGGAGGAACATATTTTTCTTGTTCCATGTAAAAGATGTTGCTGCCAATCCTGGAAACCACAGTTCCTGATGTCAGGTCTAATACTGTTGCTGTTATTGAAACATTTCGGCATTTGCTTCTGAGCATAGTAATCAGTCACTTCTGTTTCACTTTTCTACCATGTCTGAAGTAAGTTTCAACGTCTTGACACCAGTGTGAGTCTCAATGGGTCCATATAGTAGTGGCATTGACTGGTAGTGGATATTTGAGATCAAAGTTTTCTGGTCCAAGATTTTGGTATTGTCATGGCCACCTAGATCTTGGATACATGAGTTTAGTTTTTAAATGAGGATGCTGTTTCATCTACTGGAGTGTACCCACCCTAAAATTTCAAAATACTGGGGCCCTGTCTCCTGACGGACAAATCACCTGCCCATTGGTGTCAGGGAGATTCTCAACATTGCTATACAACAGATTACAGCCCACAAACAAAAAATTTGAAATTGTGCTAGGTGGAGTGGAGCTTTTGTAGTACCAATTTTTCCCATAGATAAACATGGAACAACTCGCTAGGACTTAATGCACCCAGTGGCATTGCCTGGGAATGAGCTCTCTGGTCACAGTGATTTTTTTTTCGCATGAAAGCAGTTTTGCGCCAACTTTTTTTTTCCGGTGATGGCCAATTTAAGAGAACAGAGTGCAGTTATGAAATTTTGTTTCTTGCTTGGGAAATATGCCACAAAAACTTTTTTGATATTGAACATAGCTTACAAGGATAACGATGGAAAAACTCAAATGTATAAGTGGTTTTCTCATTTTAAAAAAGGTGAAATGTTGATTGATGACAAACCTTATTTTGGCATCTGCCAACGTCCTGATTGGATAAAAAATGTCAACTCATAGTGCATTTGGAGTTCATTCCAACAGGTCAGACTGTTAAACAATTGTGTAACTGTGTGATAAGGTAAAGCCTGATTTGTGGTAGACAGCGGGCTATTTTGCCACCACAACAATGCACCTGCTCACACAGCCATATCTGTGCACTTGAGTTTGGCAAAAAATACCATGACCCTCTTGCTCCATGCAACTTACCCAACTGACCTTGCACCAGGCGACTTTTTGTTTCTGCAAATGAAGAGGAACATGAAAAAAGAGCAATTTAACTATGTAGAAGAGGTGAAAATAAAATGAGAGAAGTGTTGGCAGCTATCCAAACAGATGAGTTTGAAAGATTCCTAGAATGGAATCACAGATTTGACAATTATTAAATGCAATAGAGAGTACTTTGAAGGTGATAGGGTTGGTTTGTGGAAAAATTTAAATACATAACTGATTTTTCCCCATTTTTGGGGGGGTGTTCCCCCTCATATTCTTTATTTTTCCATTCTGTGTTCTAGTGAACACTTAATTATAGTTCTTTTTTGGATAAGGGTGTAAGTTACTGACATTTGATAATTTTTATAGTTCTAAAAGCATCAGGTTAAGAAATTGATATGTCTTAGATAAAAGACATGAATAAAGAAATGAATATAATAATGGGGGAGGCAGCATTAAAGAACTACAGAAGTGTTAATTTTTGATGCTATACTGCCCCCTCACTGTGTCTACATTTTCATCATATATAAAAGCAAAAAAAGATCATTGTCCCATTAATCTCTCAGGCCAATAAGCCTGGTCTTATCCATGAAAAATAGAAATGAATATAAATTCATGTTTTTGATGAAATGCTACATTCAAAAAGGTTCTTAAATAATTGCTTCTCAGAATGCCAGAAAGAACCTTCTAGTTAACTCGACCACTCCCAGTCAGAATATAACAGACTAGGGTCCTTCGCGGCGTACCCGGGGCTGACTCCAGAGCACAGGCAGGCGGCCAGGCTGGCCGGATGACGCAGCGCGGGAAGACAGGAGTTGTATCCCGGGTGCGGGCTGCCCGGACTGAGACGACTGCACCGGCAGCAGTAGTGGGAGGCCACTTAAAAGAGAAAACAGCCTTCAAGATAGCATTGACTTAAATATAGAAATACTTGAAAGTCTGCTGAAGTAAGCTTTAAAAAAAGGCAAATGGGGCATAGGGAAAAGCTACAGTATACAAATATCTCTGGGGTGAGGACCAGGTAATATGTCAGGGACCAGATGAAACACAGGGATACACATGGTAGACAATTAAAAAAAGAGGTGGAGAAAAGAAAATAATAATAATAAAGAAAAGGGTAGAGGGTGCACAGGGCACTAACCCACCCAAGGGGAGGGTATTGTTTGTGTCTCCACAGGGAAAGAGGGACCAGACTTCATCCCGATGCTCCAAGATGTGAATGCAACATGCCTGCATGGAGTAGGGAACCAGTGGAGAGGTCTGGGGGGCTGGCCCAACCCCAACTACTAAGGGGACATATGCCCCTCCCCTCAGAAGAATTTATATCAAAGGACAGCACTGAATCTACAGCTCTGGGGGGACATATCTGATCGGAGCACACAGGAACAGAGGAAGGGGGAGGAGGAGAGAGTGGAGCACATCATGGCCCACCAGGCCAGGAGGTCGATGTTCCAAATTAGAGCAGCCAGTCCACAGAGAGGACCACATGGCCGGGCCCACCATGAGACACAACGTCCCTCACAGACCAACCCATAGCCTTGCAGGCGACAACACCGTAGACTCAGTGAAGGAATTGCACCCGATCAGATCTACCACACCGAGACAAAACACTAAGGGGATGGCGAGGTCCCCAGGGAAAGTTGAAGGTGGACTTTGGGGCTAGGGCTTGGGACCCCAACAGACTGGACTGGAAAACACTCCTAAAGGCCAACAAACAATCCTTGAACTAACTACAAGCTTTTCTTTCTTGTTCTTTTTGTTTTTGTCATTGGTTTGTTGTTATGTTGTATATTGTTGCTTGGTTGTGCTCTGTCTTGTTTTTGTGCATGTTACTATCTCCGGAGGATTGTCTAAATAAGATAGGCTGGTTGAACAGCTGGAGGAGAAAACAACAGGACCGATAATTCCATGGGGACATGGAAGACGGGGAGGTGGGGGGGAGGGAAGGTAGTGGTGTTAATAAACCCTGGGACAAGGGAACAACAAGCGATCCAAATTGGTGATGATGAGCATGTGGGAGGCCTAGTTGGGCATGATCAAGGGCAACGTAGCTAAGAGGAATTGCTGAAACCCTGGTGGGGACTGAGCATGATAGTGGGACAGAAGGGAAGTCAAAGAAAATGGAGGAAAGAGAGGGGAGGCAGGGGGCATTTATAGAGGTCTAGATAAAGACATATACATATGCATATATATTTATACATGAGAATGGGGATATAGATCTATGTTCATATATTTATAAGGTTGGTATTAAGGCAGCAGAGGAACATTGGACCTCCACTCAAGTACTCCCTCAATTCAAGAATACGTTCTTCTATTAAATTGACATTCTATGATGCTCACCTTCCCAGCACAACCGCTGAAGACAAAGTGAGTGAACAACTAAATGTGGTGAAGAAAGCTGATGGTGCCTGGTTATCAAAAGAGCTAGCATCTGGGGTCTTAAATGCTTGAAGGTAAATAAGCAGCCATCTGGCACATAAGCAATAAAGCCCACATGAAAGAAACACACCAGCCTGTGTGGCCAAGAGGTGCTGAATGGATCAGTTATCAGGCATCAAAGAACAAAAAAATTATATCGTTGTGTGCTCACATCCATGATATGATTGCTGAAGACAAATGGGTGCATAAGCAAATGTGGTGAAGAAAGCTGATGGTGCCCGGCTATCAAAAGATTTAGCATCTCGGGTCTTAAAGGCTGGAAGGTAAACAAGCGGCCATCTAGCTCAGAAGCAACAAAGCCCACATGGAAGAAGCACACCAGTTTGTGCAATCACAAGGTGTCAAGGGATCAGGTATAAGGCATCATCAGAACGAAAATCTTACCATGGTGAATGAGTGGGGGAGTGTGGAGTGGAGACCTCAAACCCATTTGTAGGCCACTGGACATCCACTTACAGAAGGGTCTTGTGGGGGAGACGAGACAGTCAGGGTGAAATGTAGCAAAGATCAAAAATACAACTTTCCTCTAGTTCCTAAATGCTTCCTTCCTCCTCCGCCCACTGCCACGATTCGAATCCTACCTTGCAAGCCTGACTAGACCAGAGGAGGTACACTGGTACATATGAGAACTGGAAACACAGGGAATTCAGAGCAGATGATTCCCTCAGGACCAGTGGAGTGAGTGGTGATACTGGGAGGGAATAGAGAGGGTGAGTTGGAAAGGGGGAACCCATTTCAAGAACCTGCATTTGACCTCCTCCCTGGGGTACATACAACAGAAAAGTGGGGGAAGGGAGACATGGGACAGGGCAAGATATGAAAAATAATAATTTATAAATTATCAGGGGTTCATGAGGGAGTGGGGAGTGGGGAGGGAGGGGAAAAATGAGGACTTCATTTCAGGGGCTTGGGTGAAGTGCAAAATTTTGAGAATGATGAGGGCAACAAATGTACAAATGTGCTTTTACACAATTGATGTATGTATAGATCGAGATGGGTGGTGTATGAGTCCCTAATAAAATGATTTTTTAAAAAAAGAAGTGGGGGAGAGTGGGAAGATGCCATTATATTTTAATTCATTTTTTCTACACTTTAAAAAAATCCCCTCAGAGATGGAGGAAAGAGCTAGGAGTCAAAGGGCATTTATAGAGGTCTAGACAAAGACATGTACATGAAAATATATATATATATGGATGAGGAAATAGATCTATGTGTCTATATTTATAGGTTTAGTAATTAAGGTGGCAGAAGGACCTTGGGCCTCTACTCAAGCACTCCCTCAATGCAGGAATACTTTCTTTTATTAAATTGGCATTCTATGATGCTCACCCTCTCGACACAACTACTGAAGTCAAAGCCGGTGAACAAGTAAATGTGAAGAAAGCTGATGGTGCCCGGCTATCAAAAGAGATAGTGTCCCGGGTCTTAAAGGCTTGAAGATAAACAAGCGGCCATCTAGCTCAGAAGCAACAAAGCCCACATGGAAGAACACACCAGCCTGTGTGGTCACGTGGTCCCGAAGGGATCAGTTATCAGGCATCAAAGAACAAAAAATCATATCATTGACTGCACACCTCCATGATATGATCACCGAAGACAAACGGGTGCATAAGCAAATGTGGCGAAGAAAGCTGATGGTGCCTGGCTATCAAAAGAGATAGTGTCTGGGGTCTTAAAGGCTTGAAGGTGAACAGCGGCCATCTAGTTCAGAAGCAACAAAGTCCACATGGAAGAAGCACATCAGCCTGTGCGATCACGAGGTGCCAAAGGGACCAAGTATAAGGCATCATCCAAAAAATATACATATACCATAGTGAATGAAGGAGGAAATGCAGAGTGGAGACCCAAAGCCCATTTGTCGGCCACTGGAGATCCCCTCACAGAGGGGTTTTGGGGAGGCGATGAGTCAGTCAGGGTGTGATGTATTACCGATGAAGAATACAGCTTTCCCCCCGATCCTGGATGTTTCCTCCCCCCAACTACCATGATCCGAATTCTACCTTGCAATACTGGATAGAGCAGAGGTCGTACACTGGTACATATAGGAGCTGGAGGCACAGGGAATACAGGGCGGATGATACCTTCAGGACCATGGGTGTGAGCGGCGATACTGGGAGAGTAGAGGGTGAGTGGGTTGGAAAGGGGGAACCGATTACAAGGATCTACATGTGACCTCCTGCCTGGGAGACGGACATCAGAGAAAGGGGTGAAGGGAGACTCTGGATAGGGCAAGATATGACAAAATAACAATCTATAAATTATCAAGGTTTCATGAGGAAGGGGGGAACGGGGAGGGAGGGGAAAAAGAGGACCTGATGCAAAGGGCTTAAGTGGAGAGCAAATGCTTAGAAAATGATTAGGGCAAAGAATGTACAGATTTGCTTTATACAATTGATGTATGTATATGTACGGATTGTGATAAGAGTTGTATGAGCCCCTAATAAAATGTTTTTTTAATAAGGAATTAATTGGAAATAACCAAGCTATTCTTACCCACTATACTTAGGTTTGTGAAGGTCTCCACCATCACATCTCTGTAGAGTTGCTTCTGAGAAACATCCATCAATGCCCATTCTTCTGTTGTAAAATCTACAGCCACATCCTCAACAGTCACTGAGTCCTAAAGTAGCCAGCACAATCTATTTATCTGAGGATTAAGCATTCGAATATGTGTGAAAAGAAAGATGAGGCTTTTAATCTTGCAGTATGTTCATTTTATCGTGATTTTACACATAATTATGGGTTCTATAGGGTCTACTTTCGGGTTAACCCATTATTTTCATTCTTTAACAACATGCATTCAATTATCCAAAGAATCTCATCTCATAGACTTATCAATATGAAGAACCTTCAATATGTTTGTGAAATACTTCCATCACCTTTATGGAATTAACATTTTTCCTACTCATTTTGCGAAGTCTCCTCAAGTTTATAACATAGTCAACTCAGCACTTCCCACTAGGCCTGTCCAATTCCAGTCTATATCCTAACCTAAGAGTTTATAATAATTCAGAAATTCTCTATTACAAACAACATATTCTTTATGATCTCTTCTCGCCCCCTCTTTCTCTCTTATTGAGGGGAGGGTTAACAATTTCCACAGCGACAAATAAAATTTATATATATAGTTAAACTAAGTGAGTGTTGAAATGTTTTTAAATAGTTTCATTGACATATAATTTACATATATAATACAATTTAATAGTTTAATCATATTCAGAAGAGTTGTGAATCCATCACAAAATCAATTCCTGAACAATTTCTTCTTTCTCATAATCATTGTTTTTAGCTCTCCATTTCCCAACAATCTCCCCTTGCCATCCTAGGGAATGTTTTTTGATTTAAACATATTACTTATTTTTATTAAAAGATCCTTTTATTGGGGACTTTATAACTCTTGTTACAATCCATCCATCACTTGCATCGGGTGAATTTTTACATGTGTTGCCTTCATTCTTTTCTAGACATTTACTTCTATTGAGCGCTTGGTATCAGCTCCTCTTTTTCCCTCCCTTCCCACCAACTCTCATAACTTCTTGAGAGATTATAAATTATTATTTTCATATCTGACAATGAACACTTTCTCCCTTCCCCCTAGTTTTCTGTTGTTCTGCACCCCTGGAGAGGGGTAAATGGTTATGTGTTGATCATTAGGATTGGTTCACCCTTTCATCCTTCCTCTACCCTTCTGGAATCGCTATTCCCACTCCTATTCCTGTGTACATGTTCTGGTCTAGTCTGAATTGAGAAGAAGCATTGGGGTCATGGTAGTGGGGGGTGAGAAAGACTCAAGAAACCAGAGGAATATAGTGTGTTTCATTGATGCTTTACTGCTTCCTAGTTGACTCATCCCTTTCTTGTGGCTCCTCTGTGGGGGGAATTGTTCCATTGTCTACAGATGGGTTTTGGATCTCTACTACAACCCCTCTCATCCTTAACAATATGTTTTTGTTGCTGTGTTTATTATGTGTCTTCTGATGCCTATTACCTGGTCCCAATGATTCCTCACGATCACATCGGCAGTGTGCTTCTTCCATGTGGACTTGCTGCTTCTCTGCTGAATGGCGAGTTGTGTAACTTCAAGCCTTTAAGACCCCAAATGCGAGATCTTTTAAAAGCTTGGCACCATCTGCCCTCCAGTTTTGCCTTCAGTGATTGTGTCAGGAGGGTGAACATATCAGACTGCCGATATGTTAGAACATAGTGTTCTTTAAATTAGGGAAGGTGTGAGCAGAGGCCCGAAGTCTGATCACTACCTAAATGAATTGCCATATACATAGACCAATACCTCTATTTTTGTTGATTAGTGCATTTCTATATGTAAATGTGTGCAATAATTGCTATATTCTAACCTCTGAATACTGTTTATTTCTGTGTCCCATAGGCTTTGATATGTTGTGGTATCATTCGCATTGTTTATAGGAACATCCTAATTTCAACTTTTATTTGGGCTCTTAGTCTTTTTTGAGCTTTGTGTTGAGTCTCCATGTGTTTGTGTTTTTAGTATTTCTTTTTTAGTTTTTAGTATTTAGTCTTAATGTGTTTTTATGTTTTTCGCCCCTCACCCCTTGGTTCTGAAGATATCATCTGCCCCGGATTCCCTGTGCCTCCAGCTCCTATATGCACCAGTGTACGACCTCTGCTCTATCTAAACTTGCAAGGTAGAATTCGGATCATGGTAGTAGGGGTGGGGGGGTGGGTGGGAGGAAGCATCCAGATCTGGGGGAAAGCTGTATTCTTCATCGGTGCTACATCGCACCCCGACTGACTCATCTCCTCCCCTAGACCCCTCTGTGAGGGGATCTCCAGTGGCCGACAAATGGGCTTTGGGTCTCCACTCTGCACTTCCCCCTTCATTCACTATGGTAAGATTTTTTTTTTTTGATGATGCCTTATACCTGATCCCTTTGGCACCTCGTAATGGCGCAGTCTGGTGTGTTTCTTCCATGTGGGCTTTGTTGCTTCTGAGCAAGATGGTCCCTTGTTTACCTTCAAGCCTTTAAGACCCCAGATGCTATCTCTTTTGATAGCTAGGCACCATCAGCTTTCTTCGCCACATTTGCTTATGCATCAGTTTGTCCTTGGCGATCATATCATGGAGGTGTGCACCCAATGATATGATTTTTGTTTTTTGATGCCTGATAACTGATCCCTTCGGGACCACGTGACCACACAGGCTGGTGTGTTCTTCCATGTGGGCTTTGTTGTTTCTGAGCTAGATGGCCGCTTGTTTATCTTCATGCCTTTAAGACACCAGGCACTATCTCCTTTGATAGCCGGGCACCATCAGCTTTCTTCACCACATTTACTTTGGCTTCAGTAATTGGGTCAGGAGGGTGAGCATCATAGAATGTCAATGTAGTAGAAGAAAGTATTCATGCATGGAGAGAGTGCTTGAATAGAGGCCCAAGGTCCTTCCGCCACCTTCCTCATATATATATTTGCATGTACATGTCTTTGTCTAGACCTCTATAAATGCCCATTGCCTCCTAGCTCTTTCCTCTATTTCCCTTGACTTTCCTCCTGCCCCACTATCATGCTCTGTCCCCACCTGGGTTACAGCTATACCTCTTCTTTATGTAACCTTACCCGGGATCATTCCCTACCAGGCCTGCCACTTCCCCCTCACCACCAATTTGGATCCCATGTTGTTCCCTTGTGCCTGGGTTTGTTAATACCACTTCCTTACCGCCCTCACCTCCCCCGGAACTGTCGGTCCCATTGTTTTTCCTCAGGTTAATTCATCCAGCCTGTCTTATTTAGACAGACCTGTGGAGATAATAACATGCACAAAAACAAGACAGAGGAAAACAAAGCAACAGTATACAACCAGACAACAAAACAGCAACAACAAACCACTGACAAAGAACAAAACAAAACACATCAACAAAGAAAAGCTTGTAGTTAGTTCAAGGATCATTTGTTGGCCTTTAGGAGTGTTTTCCAGTCCAGTCTGCTGGGGCACCACACCCTGGCCCCAAAATCCACTTTCAGCATTCCCTGGGGACCTTGCCTCTCCATTCCATTGCTGTTCCACTGCACTTCCCCAGTGCTTTGCCTCGGTGTGGTGGGATCAGGTCAGGTGCAATTCGCACAATGTGTCTCCCGTGCTGTCCCCTGTAGCTCCATTGGTCACTGAGGGGCATCATATCTCATAGTGGGGCCAGCCATGTTGTCCTCTCTGTGGGCTGGCTGCTCTAATCAGAAACATCATCCTCACGGCCTGGTGGGCCAGGCTGTGTTCCACTCTCTCCTCCTGCCCCTTCATCTGCTCCCGTGTGCTCTGATCAGATATGTCCCTCTCCCGGAGCTGCAGAATCAATGTCATCCTTTGAAACTAATTCTTTGGGGGGCGTGGTGGCAGGAATCCACTTAATTTTTGGTGCTGTGACCAGCTTCCCAGACCTCTCCACTGGTTCCCTACTCCATGCCAGAATGTTGCATTCACACCTTGCGGTACTGGGTTGAAGTCTGATCCCTCTTTCCCTGTTGAGATATAAACAATATTCTCCCCTTGGGGTTCATACAAGTCTTTTCACAATCCATACATACATCACTTGAGTAAAGCTCCCTAATATGTTCATTGCCCTCATCATTCTCAAAATTTGCCTTCCACTTGGGTTGCTGGAATCAGCTCATTTTCCTTTTTTCCCTCCTCCTCCCTCCCCGCTCCCCCCTCCCTCATGGACCCTTATAAATTATTACTCTATCCTATCTTAGACTGCGCAGCATCTCCCCTCACCCACTTTCCTGTTGCCCATCCCCCAGAGAGAAGGTTACATATAGATCCCCAAGATCGGTTCCCCATTTCTACACCCCCTTCCCTCCCATTGTCTCCACTCTCACCGCTGGTCCCGAGGTGTTCATCTGTCCTAGATTCCTTGTGTTTCCAGATCCCAACTGCACCAATCTGCATTCTCTGGTCTAACCAGGTCTTCAAGGTAGAATTGGGATCATGATAATTGGTGGGGGATGGGGCCGGGGGCAGGGGGTGGGGAAGGAAGCATTCAAGAACTAGAGGAAGGTTTTGAGTAACATTGTTGCTATACTGAACTCCGAGAGACTCATCTCCTCCCCACTACCCCTCTGCAAGGGGTATCCCGCTGTCTACAGATGGACATTGGGTCCCCATCACACACTCCCCTCATTCATGATAATATGATTTTCCTCCCACCTTTTTTGCTTGAAACTTGGTCCCCTCGGCCCTTCATGATCACACATGTTGGTGTGCTGCTTCCATGTGGGCTTTGCTGCTTCTGGGCTAGATGGCCGCTTATTTACTTTGAAGCCTTTAAGTCCCCAGACGCTATATCTCTCAATAGCCGGGCACCATCATCCTTCTTCACCACGTTTACTTATGCACACATTCGTCTTCAGTGTTTATGTGAAGAAGGTGATCACACATTGATGGTTTTTGTTCTTTGGTGTCTGCTACCTGATCCCTTCAATACCTCGTGTTCGTTAGGCTTGTGTGCTTCTTATCTGTGGGCATTATTGGTTCTGAGCAAGATGGCCGCTTGTTTGCCTTCAAACCTTTAAGACCCCAGATGTTATATGTTTTTGATAGTCAGGCACCATCAGCTTTCTTCACCGCGTTTTCTTATGCACACATCAGTCTTCAGTGATCATGTCGGGAAGGTGGGTATCATGGAATGTCCGTTTAACTGAGCAAGGTGCTATGGTATTGAGGGAGTGTACGCAAGGAGGCCCAATGTCCACCTGCTACCCTACTACTGAACCTATAAATATATGCACATAGGTCTATTTCCCCCATAATCACAAATATATTTACAAATGGACATGTCTGTATTTAGGCTTCTATGTATGCCCTTTGCCTCCTACTCCTTTCCTCTTTTTCCATATGCTTTCCTCCTGTCCCACTACCATGTTCAGCCTTCATTCTGGTTTCAGTAATTCCTCTCAGTTACCTTGCCTTTGGTCACTCCCTACCAGTCATCCCATCCCCTCCCTCCACTGGTTTTGAACCACTTATTGATCCCTTGTCCCTGGTTTGGCCAACACCTCCTCCCTTCCCCTACCTCCCACACTCTCATATCCCTCTGGGACCATTGATCCCGTTATTTTCTTCTCACATTCTTTGTCCTGCCTATCTTATCTAGGTGGACCCGCAATATAGTAATAAGTGCATAAAAATTCAGGTGACTTTAACAGCATCAAAGTGACACATAATAACATGGCATTGACAGCAGCAACACCGACACGCTGACAAACAAAAAAGCCACTGACATACAAAATTTAAAAGAAGAGAATAAAAAGAAAAAAAACCAAAAAGACAGCTTACACAAAAATCTGTTAGTAGTTCGAGGTCTGTTTATTGGCCTTTAAGAGTGTTTTCCGGATGAGTCTGATGGGGTGTCATGTCCTGGCCCCAAAGTCCATCCTTTATACTCCCTCAGGACCTCCTTGCTCTGCTTCCCCTGCTACTCCATTGCATGCCCCCAGTGTTTTGCCTCAGTGTGGTCGGGTCAACTCGGTTGCACATCCCCCACTGTGTCTCAGGCGCTGTCCCGTGTAGAGTCATGGGTCAGTGCAGGATGTCGCATCTCACCATGGGGCTGGCTGTATGGTCCTCTTTGTACAATGGGCCCTTCGAGCCGGGCTATCGTCCTCTGAGCTTGGTGGGCCCAGGTGTGCTCCACTCCGTTCTTCCTCCTTCCTTTGCTTCAGCTTCCTTCTGGGTGTGGTGTGGTAGGTCAGTTCCTTTCCCACACCAGATGATCTGTTTTCATTTTTCTGTGGTACTCCCTTCAATTGTGGGGGCTGGGCTAATTCTGGTTGGGGCTGGCCTGTGGTTCAGTCTCTTTGTGTATTCCTTCGTGCTTTACATTGCACTCCTGTTTTGGCATGTCATGGTGGGGTCCATATGCATGTTCCAGTTCTGTGGGGACACAACCAATACTCTCCCCCGGGTGGGTTAGTGCCCTGTTCCCCCCATGCCATTCACTCGGTTTCATCCCACCCCGCTTCTCCCTCCCCCTGGCCCACTTTCCTTTCTTTATGTTGGGCTCTCATGTACCTCCCTAGGTGTGGCCAGCCCTCCCCTATCTATGCTTCCACCCATTTATTGCAAGATAGATGTTTATTCTTCTATTCCTGGCATGCTGATTATACTTACCTCAGGGGACTCATATTATACCTGTCCTTTTGGATCTGGCGTACCTCGCTTAACATAATTCCTTTCAGTACTTCCCATGATATAACGTGTTTCATGTGCTCATTCGTGCTTTTCAGTGCTGCATAGTACTCCATTGTGTGCATGTGCCAAAGTTTACTAATCCACTCATCTATTGATGGAAATGGGCTGTTTCCAAGTCTTGGCGATTGTGAATTGTGCCGCAATGAACATTGGAGCGCATATGACTGGTCGTGTTTTATTTGCTGCTTCCACTGGGTATATGCCCAGTAGAGGAATGGCTGAGTCATAGGTAGATCAATTTCCATTTTCTTTAACTACCGCCAGATTGTTTTTCACAGTGGCTGTACACATCTACATGACCACAAGCAGTGGAGGAGGGTTCCTACTTCACCACAGCCCCTCCAACACTTGTTGCTCTCTGATTTGCTGATCTGGGATAGCCTCAGGGGTGTTAGGTGGTATCTCATGGTTGTTTTGATTTACATTTCTCTTTTAGCTAAGGAACTCGAACACTTTCTCATACGCTTATTGGACATATAGGTCTCCTCCTTAGTGAAAGTTCTTTTCAGTTCTTTTGCCCACTTCCGTAGGGGGTTAACTGTTTTCCTCTTTTTGCGGGTCATGATGGTGTTGTAGATTTTAGTAAGGAGCCCTTTGTCCGATGTGTCATTACTAAAAATCCTCTCCAGTCTGTGGGTTGTCTTGTCACCCTCTTGGTGAAGTCTTTCGAAGTGCACAGGGACTTTATTCTTATAAAATCTCATTTGTCTATTTGTCTGTTTCCAGTCCACCTGTGGGTATACCCTTCCCTATTGCAGTAAGCCTATGAGCTCCCTGGGCCAGTGCTCTGAGGTTAGTCCCAATTCCCTCCTTGATGGTCCTGATGGTTTGGGGCTTAACGTGTAGGTCTGTGATCCACCTTGAGTTTATTCTTGTGCATGGGGTGAGGTAAACGTCTTGTTTCATCTTTCTACATGTGGATATCCATTGTTTCCAGCACCACTTGTTTAAAAGGGCATCCGCTTCCCACTTGATGTTTTTGGGACCATTGTCGAAGATCGGTTTTCTATATGCTGATAATTTTACTCTTGGGCTTCTATTCTTTTCCACTGGTCTGAGTGTCTGCCTTTGTGCTAGGACCATGCTGTTATGACCACTGTAGCTGTGTAATAGGCATTAAAATCAGGTAAGGCGAGTCCTCCAACTGTATCCTTCTTCTAGAGGAGTTCTCTAATTCTGGGTTTCTTCCATCTCCATATGAAATTAGTGGTCTGTTTTTTTCCAATACTTTGAAGAAGGTTGATGGTATTTGAATTGGTATAGCATTGAACTTGTAAAGTGCTTTAGGTAGAACTGTCATCTTTACTATGTTGAGTCTTTCAATCCATGAGCAGACGATGTTCTTCCATTTGTGGAGGTCGCTTTTGGTTTCCTGTCATAGGGTTTTAAAGTTTTCCTTATATAGGTCTTTAGTATTTTTTGTTAAATATATTCCTAGGTATTTCAGTTTGTTCTTAGCTACTGTGAAGGGTACTTCCTTCTTAATCCCCTCTTCCATGACCCTGTCCAATGTGTATAGAAAATCTACCGACTTCTGTTTATTGATCTTGTATCCTGCCACTCTTCCATATTCCTCTATAGCTGTAAGTGCTCCAGCTGTGGAGCTTTTGTGGTTTTCAATGTTCAAGATCATATCGTCTGCAACTAGTGATAGTTTCACCTCCTCCTCTCCCATTTGGATACCTTTGATGTCCTTCTGCTGTCTTATGTTGTTCCCTGAATGTCCAAAATGATATTGAATACAAATGGGGACAAGGGGTATCCTTGTCTTTTACCCTTTTTCAGTGGGATTCTTCTTGTCTTTTCTCCATTGACTATGACGTTGGCTGTTGGTCTTTCATAGATAGCTTGTATAAGCTTGAGGAGTTTACTTTCCAATCCTATCTTCATGAGTGTCTTGATTAGGAATGGGTCCTGGATGTTGTCAAATGCTTTTTCTGCATCTATGGATATTATCGTATGGTTTTTATCCTTTTTCTTCTCAATGTAATGTTTAATATTGATGGATTTTTGGATGTTAAACCATCCCTGCATCCCTGGGATGAATCCTACCTGGTTTGGTGGATAACATGTTTTATATACTTTTGTATTCTATTGGCCAATATTTTTAAAAAGATTTTTGCATCTATGTTCATTAGAGATATTGTTCTGTAATTCTCTATAACTGTGGGGTCTTTATGCTGCCTTCATAAAAAGTGTTTGGGAGTTTGCCGTCCTCTTCTACCTTATGGAATACTTTGTGGCGGATCGGTGTCAACTCTTCCCTGAATGTTTGGTAGAATTTTCCTGTGTCACCATGTGGCCCTGGGGCCTTTTTATAGATAGTTTTTTGAGGACCCTCTCTATTTCTTCTTTTGCTATGGGTTTGTTGAGGTTCTTGATTTCTGTCTGAGATAATCTAGGGAGAGACTGCTTTTCCAAATATTTATCCATGTCTTCCAGGTTTCTGAATTCATTAGAATACAAACCGTCATAGTACTTAGTGATTATCCTTTTAATCTAATTGGAGTCTGTTGTTATTGCCCCTGCTTCATCCCTCATCCTGTCTATTGATGTTTGCTCCTTTCTATCTTTGGTAAGCTTTGCCAGAGGACTGTCAATTTTATTAATTCTTTCATAGAACCAGCTTTTAGCTGCATTTATCTTTTGCATTGGTCTCTTGTCTTCCCACTGGTTTAACTTTGCCCATATTTTTATTATTTCTTTTCTCTAGCTTTTGGAGGTGCTGTTCTGACTCTGTTCTACTTTTTGGAGGTTTTATGTTAACATATCTGTCATACGCCTTTTTTCTTTTTTCATGTACGCATTTAATGATATCAAGTTACCTCTGATAACTGCTTTTGTAGTGTCCCATAATTTTTGATACGTTGTATGCTCATTCTCGTTAGTTTCTAGAAACTTCTTAATATCCTCTCTGATCTGTTCATGTACCCATTCATGTCGCAGGAGATTGTTGTTCATTGTCTAGTTAGTTGCTCTTGCTTTTCTGGATGCCCTCTTATTAATCTCCAGCATCTTTGGCATGGTGATCTGAGAAAGATATGTGGATAATATCGATGTGTTTGAATTTACTCAGACTGGACTTGTGTCCCAGCACGTGGTCTATTCTTGAAAAAGATCCATGTGGATTTGAAAAGAATGTAAAACCCTTTGCATTTGGATGGAAAGATGTCTATCAGGCCCTGTTGCCTAAGTACATTGTTTAGCTCTCTGGCTTCTTTGCTGAGCTTCTTTCCCAGTGATCTGTCTTTCTCTGATAGCGGAGTGTTAAAGTTACCTACTATGATTGTTGATTCCGTGATTTCATTTTTCATCTTTTTAATTGTTTGTTTGATGTAATTCGCCACACCATTATTAGAAGTGTAAATATTGATTATGCTAAGTGCTTCTTGATTTACTGAGGTTTTGAGAATTATGTAGTGTCCCTCTTTGTATCTTTTTATGGTTTGGATTTTGAGGCCCATATGTCGGAGATTAAGATAGCCACCCCTGACTCTTTTGAATTACATTCCATTGGTAAACTTTCTGCCAACCCTTTATTCTGAGCATATTCTTGTCTGTGTGCTTAAAATGTGCCTCTTGCAGGCAAAAGATTGATGGATTTTGTTTTCTGAGCCAGTCCTCAAGCCTCTTTCTTTTAAAGTATGAATTGAGTCCATTGGAATTCAAAGTTATTATCACTATCTCTGGATTCATAGTTGCCATACCCTGTTTTGTGTTTTGGGTATTTACCTATTTCACTTCATATCAGTGTGCTGTGTTTGAGTGGAGAGTTTCTATCATGTCCTCATTTCCATCTGAGACCCTGTTGTCTTGGTAATTGTTGTTGGCATGTTGGCTTCTAGATGGAGATGGGCTACATTGTAGTCTCCTGTTTGTTCTTGGGGGAGGTTAGTCCTCTGGCCATAGTGAGTCAGTCAGTATCTTCTGCAGAGTCGGGTGACTTGCAGCATATTCTTTGAGCCTCTCCCTATCCTGGAAGACCCTTATCTCATCATCTATCTTAATGGATAACTTGGTAGGGTACAGGATTCTAGGGGAGGCATGTTTTTCTTTCAGCTTTTGGAAGATGTTGCTCCATTCTCTCCTCCTCTTCATGGTATCTGCTGATAGGTCTGAGCATATTCTTACCTGCGTTCCTTTGTATGTGACTATCTTCCTTTCTCTTGCTGCTCATAAAATTTTCTCTTTTTCCTCTAAGTTGGATATTTTACTATTATATGTCTTTGCGTGTTCTGCTTGAGATTTAGCTTAGCTGGCGTCCTTTCTGCTTCCTGTATGAGTGTCTGATTCTCCCTTGTTAGGATGGGAAAATTTTCTTCCAGAAATTCCTTTGCTATCTTGGCTGTCGACTTGTGTGTTGTGTTGTGCTCTGGTAGACCGATTATTTGAATATTATTCCTCTTCATAGCATCTGTCATTGATCTAGGCTTTCTTCTGTTTCTTTAATTTTCCTATCTGACTGTCTTTCTCACTTGCTTAGGTCTGTTTAAGTGTCCTTGAGATCAGATATGGTTCTCTACCTCCTCAAGCCTAATCGTAAATTCTATGACCTTGTTTGTGGCTTCTGCTACCGCCTCTTAGCTCCTGCAGTTCTCTTTGGTGCATGGATTTCATCCCCTCTATTGTGGACTTCATCCCCTCTCTTGTGCATTTCATCTCCTCTATCATTGCATCCTTATGCTGGGTTTCTTCCCTTAGCTCCTGTATTACTGTGAGCAGACTTCTGAAGATTTCCTTCTGTGGCAGATCTGTATCTGTTTCTTCTATAAGAGATTTTATGTCTGCTACTATGTCTCATCTCTCTGTTTTTTTTGTTGTTGTTGTTGGGAGTGATGTGGTCTGTTGATTTTTTCCTGATCCTTTCACAGACTCCATGCTTCTGAGAGGCCAGGGGAACCTTATCTGTGTTACTGTTAAGGATTATTTCAGGCGACTGCCTATGACCTACTATAAGGGTGGGTCAGACTGCTGTGTAGGCCGAGTTCCCCGACGGCTTAGTGACGAGCAGTGGTGAGATGTTTCAGCAGCTGGAGTGGGGGCTGGAGCCTCAGTGAGTGCCCTCAGGCTGCTTTAACCTGGTTTATCATGGTACTCTTAGCAGCTCCCTTTTTGTTTAGTAATAAAAAATAATTTAAAATTTTTAAAAATAATTTTTAACAAAATTTTGGGCATAAAAAGAAAAAAATGGAGAGAGAGGAAGAAGGAGAATCTATAAAAGAGGAGAAAAAGCAGTGATAATAGAAGTGGAAGGAGAAGAAAAAAGAGATAGAAGGAAAACCTACAGAAAAGGGGCAAAGAGAAGTACTAGTAATAGTGAAAAAGGAAGAAGAAAGAAGAGAGGAAAGGCAACAAAGAAAGTAAAAGAAAGAAAAGAGAGAAACCAGCGCGAGATAAAAGATGTATATATGTATATATATATATATATATATATATAATTTCCCCCTTCTCTCTCTAAGCTCTGATGATTCCTAATAGAATGTGGAGGTGGGGGATGCCTTGCTTTCACAGGACGTGGTGCTATTCTGGGCTCCAGTGCCGGGTTATGTGGAGGGAAATGCTCTTTAGATCAGCAGGCCTTCCCAGGTCCCTGCAGGCCTGTAGAGTTGAGCCTGTGGGTGGAGGCTACACAGGCAGGAGCAGCTCCCCTAGGGCGGGCCTCCTGCACCGCCTGGAAAGTGCTGGGGCCACTATTGGTGCTGAGAGAGGCACAGGCCCAAGCGCCAGCCTCCTATGCTGGCTGGGAAGGGCTGGGGCAGGCTTAGGAGCTGGCACTGGGAGCCCCACAGGGTCCCTCGTTGGTGAGAGGCAGCTGGAGCACACGAATGGCTCTGGTAGGGACTGCAAAGCCATGTCCCAGGCTCCCCAGCAGGCGGGGACGTTTATTGCTTAATCCACCAGCCCTGTGAGCAGTGCAGGCAGGCTTCGCAGTGATGTGGTGCGAGCCAGATCAGACAGCGGTGGCTCTGGCGGGAAACTGCGGACAGTGGTTCAGAGCTCCGAGCTGCTGGCCGCTGGAATCCCCGCAGCGCATGTGGGGGTGGGACAATGCTACTTCCACAAGAGTGCAGAACCCTGTCACTTAGTGCTCCCAGTGGGCAGGGGCACTCATTCTTGCGTCTGGTGCTGTTGATGCTGGACGGGGCGCCCTCAGCAGGCAGACTCAGCTCCCCGGGCCACAGCTATAGGTCTCCCAGGCCAGCCTGCAGCAGCTCCGGTGGAAACGCAGTGGGGGGAGGGGGGGAATAGCAGCGGCTGGGCTATGGCTCACACTGGTGGGAAGTGCTCAGCGTAGGTTCCCGGGCCGGGAGTGGAGCCCGTGCTAAGCTGACTGGGGGTGGGTGGCCAGGCAAACGGAGTGCCAATGGAGAGGTCCCAGGCAGCGGTGTGGGTGGAAGGGCCCCCATGGGGGTCGCCAGGCAGCCCGCAGGTCAATTATCTGGGCCTAGGATGGAGGGATGTGGGCCCAATGGCAGATCACTGCCGCTGCCACTTGGGGAGAGAGGAACTGTGGGAAAAGGAAGCTTCTCTCCTAGTGGGGTCCTGCAAGTGGGCAGCTGCTGTAGGGGGTACCGCAACAGCTGCGCGTGTCTCAGGAGTGCTGGGCTCGGGGTCCCGGTCTAGGGATGGAGTGGGGCTATAGATAGTCACAGCTGCGATGGCGGCAGCCTAGTGACAGATGTCCCACGAATCCGGTCCTGTATCACCCAGGTCCCTGCTCAGGACAAATACATGGGGTGGGACTGGGGTGCTGTCCCAGTGGGATATTTCACTCACCAGACTCCTACCGCTCAGCTACCTGGACACCAAACTAGCTTTGTTGGAAAGAGCTCTCGGAGTATGCCGGTCCCCTGGTTGGCCATCTTCCCAGAATCAACAATAGCATCTTTACACCACAGCTGTGCTTTCCCAAGAGACCCACAGCCCTGTCAGAAGAGAACTGATAGCCTTCAGTGTCCACGGCTGGGATTTTAACCTAGTGCCTGAAGAATGATTTGCATACGAGGGAGCCCTGTGCTTATGAATAGATGCTCCTTTGTTTCTTCTGAGCCCATTGTAGGGTAATTCTTCTTTTGGACTCACCTGTGTGATAATTTGCAATGAGAGAGCACTTTTTCCTAGAAAGTGTCTGTGAATGGTCAAAGGACAGCCCAGGATTTCTGAGCCCAGTATTCTCTCCCTCCAGCCCTTCATTGCTCCTGCCCTGACTGAGGCTCCCATATATCCTGTACATCAGGTCCCAGGCAGTAAAAAGTTCCTTGAAACCAGCAGATCCACCGCACAGTGTCTTCTTTACCTCACACTCTCCAAAACACATTTCTTTTAGATATACTGATGCCACTTACTCAACCTCCTCAAAGTCCTTGTTAATTTTCATATGTGGTAAATATATGTTTTAGAAGAATTAATTCCAGACCAGTCCCAAGGAGTTAGGGATTGATGATGCCTCAAATATCCACCTCTTCCATGATGCCATTCAGTGCCCCTTTCCACCCACTCCTCCCTTGAGGATATTTCCTCAAGTTTCTGGGCTCTTCCAGCTCTTATACCAACTCATATATCCATTGCTTCAAGCACATTTGTACATATGTCGCCATCATCCTTTTCAAAACATTTTCTTTCTACTTGAACCCTTGGTATCAGCTCCTTATTTTATTCCTCCCTCCCCCACCCTCAGAACTCTTGATAAGTTATTATTATTTTCATATCTTACACTATCTGCTGCCTCCCTTAACCCATGTTTCTCTTGTTTATCACCCTGGGTGGGGGTGTTGCATGTACATCATTGTGATCAGTTTCCTCTTTCTCCTCCGGCCTTCACCCTGCCATCATGGTATTGTTACTCCTATTATTGTTCCGGGGGGGGGGTGTGTGTGGTTAATCTGTCCTGGGTTCGTGTTGAGAGCTCTTAAGAGATCACTGGTACATATAGTTTTATGTTAGTATGTTAGTTATTAAGGTAGCAGATAGACATTGGGCCTCTACTCAAGTATCCCCTCAATGAAAGAGCACTTTGTTCTAAAAACCTGACATTCTGTGATGCTCACCTTCCTGACTCAATCGCTGAAGACAAAATGAGTGCATAAGCAGTGTGATGAATAAAGCAGATGGTGCCTGGCTATTAAAAGATAGACCCTCGGAGGTTTTAAAGGCTTAAAGATAAACAAGAGGCCATCTAGCTGGGGAGCAACAAAGCCCGCATGGAAGAAGCACACCAGCCTGTGTGATCATGAAGTGCTGACAGGATCAGGTATCAGGCATATTAAGACCCAAAACAAACAATCATATTCATGCAGACGAGGGAGGTTGGAGTGGAGACCCAAAGGGTCACAAGGAAGGAACGAGCCAGCCAAGTGCAATATAGCATTGATGAAGCATACCACTTTTCTCTAGTTCTTTAATGTTTTCTCCCACCATGTTTAAGTTGTTTTTGTTTGTATGTTTGTTTTATCAATCTTGAGTTTGTTTTGTTCATGGGATATGGTATGCATCCTGTGCAGATGGAGATCCAATTTATAATCACCATTTGATGAATTGAGAAATTCTTTCCCATTCAACATATTTTTCCCATTCATATTATTTTGGCTCTTTGTTGAAGGGTTTTCTGTTTTCCAAAGTACCATGCAGTTTTGACTACTGTGGCTGTGTAATAGTTTTTGATGTTGGGTAGTGGAAGGTCTCTTACTTCATTCTTCATTTTTTGAAATTTATTGCTTATCCTGCATCTCTTCCCTGTTCATATGAAGTTGATAATTACTTTGAACATTTCTGTATAGACTAAAGTTGCTACTTGGTCATTATTTTGTTGTAATTAAAGACTGACTTCAGTGACATTTATATTTATATGATACTGACTCTTCTTATCAATGAACATGGGCTATTCTTCCACTTATGTAAGTCCCTTTTGGTTTCTTGTTGTTCTGAGGTACCATGGAATAGGTTTCTGACTTATAGAAACCCCAAGCACAACACAAGGAAACACTGTCTGGCCTGTGCTGCCCTCACAGTTGTTCTATTGTTTGAGCCCATGCTTGCAGCTTCTGTGTCAATACATTGTGCTGAGGGTATTTCTTTTATACCCTGACCCTCTTATTCACCAAGCATGATGTTCTACTTCAGCAGCTGTTCTCTGCTGACATCGTCCTGTCATTCTTCATTCTAAGGAACATTCTGGCTGCTCTGCTCTATAATTTTCTTTGTGCACTTATTTTATTTCTCTGGATTGTTTTAACCCTGGGTATTGTAAATGATAGTTTCCTTTGTTGCTTTTTTTAGAGCTCTCATTAGTATACAGTAATACTACTTTGTGTTCATTTTATATTTTGCCATATTGTCATGCAAACTTTGTCTCATCTTTGTTTATTTCTACATAGACTATTATATATGTGGATAATGAGAATTTTACTTTCTGTTTGCCTGATTGTACTGTTATGTAATAGTTCTCGCTAAGATATCCAGCACAAAGGTGAGTAAGACTGGTGATAGGGGACATGTTTGTCTGGCTCCTGTTTGCAAGGAGAATGCTATTAGTTATTCCCCAGTGGAACACGGTTTGAAGTAAACCAATGGCACGTGACAGCAACAATGAAAATGTTCACGACAATATATATATATTTAATATAATATATACACTGGCATATATATGAACATAAGTTTCTGCAAGGTTACAGAAAACTTTATTAAATAAACATGTTGTGTTTAATATTATCCTTATTCAAGGCCAATACATATATGAACTCAGGGTCTCTGTCTTTTAATGTACTGTTACAAAACACAGATTGTAAGGATTAAAGAGCATTGTGTTCAAATCCAGGACTAAGGTGAACCTGATGCCAGCAATAGTACTGCATGGAAAATCTCACATGCATGGGAAAGTTGTACAATGATTAAAGAAGACTGATACAGAGTTTGTCCTTATAATTAGGTGTTGGGGTATTGAGGATATCATTGACTACCAGGATAGTGATAAAATTCTGTGTTGGAAGAAGTACCATAAGAATATTCCTTAGAAGTTTGAATGTTGACAGTCAGATCAGAAACTGTGCTCAAGATTTCAGAAGGGGCCATTCCCTGGAGAATGACATTTTGCTTTTTGATTAGAGGATAAACAAGATGCATTGTTACTGTAACAATGTGATAAGACATGCCAAATATGATGATGGCTTAGGATCAGGCAGTGTTTTATTCTGTTGTACATAGAAACACTATCATTAGGAACAAATTCAATATATACCACTTGGTTTGGATTGAGGAAATGTGATTTATAACCAGTAAAATGTTATCTAAAAATTATTGCTAGAAAAAATATGACAAATGAAGGTCTAAATAAATTAAATCACTGTCCTATGATAACTCTTTTTATCTGAGAATAATCAGGATTTACAAAGGACAAGCACTAATGTTCTTATCTAAGGCTTTTGCTGAGTGTGAACAGTGAAGAGTGAGATAAAAAGGAAAGCTTGGACTTCCTCTGCACCTGCTCCCAGCAGGCTTCCTTTACTACATGCAAACTGAGCACCAGTTGCAGGTCCACCCATTTCCTGCTGGGAGATATGTGTCTGGGCTCACTGTGACTTCCACACACTGTGTCCCTTGTACAGTAATACATGGCTGTGTCCTGTGCTTTCAGGTCTGTCATTTTTGGAGACACTATGTTTGTGGGCTTGTCCCTGGAAATGGTGAATCGTGTTTGAACTGATGGGAGAGTACCACTAAGTACTCCCACTTGGATTACTCACTTCTACAACCCCCTCCAACCCCTTCCCTGGAGCTTGCTGAACCCAGTGCAGGTGATAATCAGGGAAGGTAAATCCAGAGGCTTTACATTATAAGCTCAGAGAAGTCCCAGGCTGTGTCACATCTGCTCCAGACTCCACAAGCTGGACATCACAGAGAACACCTGAACAAAGAGAACAGAGACTACACTCAATCCAAACTGCAGCGCTTAGACCAAGTCTGATGTAGGAGGGAAATTACCTTTGACAGTGATCAGAAGGGAAACCCATATCAAAGCTGTCGACATGATGTGGATGAGTAGAGACCAGGGATGCTCTGAAAGGACCTGCACACACAGAGCATCGAGTGCCTTTCATTATCAGAGGAGGAGGGACTGCATTTGCATTTTTTTTGTTCCAGTGGACATTTATGAGCCACCATCCATGGATTCCTGAGACCTGATGCTCAGAGTTACTCTGCTTCTTGCTCTATGGACCACATGAGAGCTGCAGGGCAGTGGCTGCCCCTTCCCAAACCTATGTATAGAGGCAGGAAGCATAAGAAAGGAGGACAAATGTTAACAGAACACTCAAATAGGAAAAGGGGAGATAATCAGCGAAGGCAAATTCCACGACTTTTCTGGACAGACTCAGAGAACCCCCAGGCTGTGCCTATCTCTATGGCTGACTAGTGAACAAGAGAGAGAATGTACACACTGCCTAGGTACTTCTAGGTTATCAGCACATAACACCAATTAAATCCAGTAAGTGGCTGCATAGAAGAAATAAACAACCAACTGTACTTTGTGCCTCAGTTAATTCTGTAAGCTGTCTATATGCTTTTTGTTACTGAAAGGAAATCTATTGTGTATGGAACCATGGGTCTACTAGCTGGTCCAAATGGCATATTACCAGTATGTGATTTCTCCTATAATATCACATGAAAAGCTGACCTTCTGGGACCTCTCTATGCTCCTTCCTGTACACTGGAAGAAGTGGTTGAAAATGTTCCTAATATCAAAAATGAACTTTTACTCAATCCTGCTGTCATCTGGCAACAGTTCACCTAAAATGGCAAACACTGGACTTGATTGTACTGTCAACACCACCAGCACACACACTTCAGTTACAACAAAATCGTGGATTAGTTACTGTTTCTATCCTTGTTTACATTCTCTTTTTTTGTTCAGAAGTCAACAAATGGAGCACCAAAGGAGATACTCCTGGGGTTTTCTGGGTGGTGATTATCAATATCATTCATATCTGGACAGTGTTCTAGTTGTTAGCAAATAGATTGTGGGAAGACCACTCTACTTTCAGTTTGTGTAATACTATTATGAAATGAAGTCCTAACTGACCTCTCCTGGAATCAGGATTTGGAGAGAATTTAGAGTGGTCAAACAGGGCTGAAAACTCTGTTCAATTGTGCAGGTCACACAGGTGTGCATATATTGTGGCCTACACAGGAGCTTCTGTGCCTTATCTATGTTAATTACCAGTGGGATCCTTAAAAAAAAAGCTGGAGCAGAGAGTTATCCAGCAGATGATTGCAGCCATAGAACTTTCATTCTCACTGTAAAGTCAATGGTGAAACACTATGATCCTTTCTTTATTAAAATCACGAGAGAACACATGGGGTAAAATATTTCTGTTGCTAACTGATGCTTCAGTTCTGATGCAGCGATCCAATGTACAACAAAATGGAACACCACCCAGTCCTGAGCCATCCTCACAATTGTTCTTAGATTTGAGCTCAAAGTGTATCTTGTCTAAAGTCTTCCTGCTTGAGGAAGAAAAGTCCTGTAGCAAAATATACAAACACTAATGCATACATATTACCAAGACACAGTAACATATATACTAAACGGGAACACATGCACAGAAACTCGCATAATTATATTTGTATTTTCACAGTCACAGTAATATACATATGCATATTTTGAACAAATTAGCATATACATGCATACTAGAACAAACCTTCATACAGTACCCACTCAATAATAAATACATATGCATTTACATAAAAAGATAAAAAACACACCCTAAAATATACTAGAACTAAACAATAAAAGCAATGCAGACAAGACTACAAGTTCTATCACATAGTATTACATATTACATCAAAGGGTAGGACATATATATTAGCAAAACCAAACACAGAGAAATATATAACATGCTGGCAGTTGTCTCCAGGCTGCTGCTAAGCACCCAGGGCTGCATCAGGGGAGGTCCATGTGGCTTCTTCTCAGGGATGTCTCACAGGAAGTGAGCCTTGCCAGTTGACGCAGGGAACTGGGTAAGGCAGCTGCACCCTGGTGCAAGCATCAGAAAGCAAGAGACCAGAGAAGTAGAAAGGCAAACCTCACTGATTTCTCTCTCTACCCTTTTATCAACCTCACATATGTTTGTCGGCCAGGTTGGAACTATAATCTTTTTTTTTTCATTTTAAAAATATTTAATCATTTTATTAGGGGCTCATACAACTCTTATTACAATCCATACATACATTAATTGTGTAAAGCACATTTTTACATTCATTGCCCTCCTCATTCTTAAAACATTCGCTCTCCACTTAAGCCCCTGCCTTTTTCCCCCCTCCTTTTTTCCAGTTCCTATCTGTACCAGTATACATCTTCTGATATAGCCAGATTTGGAAAGTAGAATTGGGATCATGATAGTGGGGGGAGGGTCAGGGGAATGGAAGGAAGCTTTTAGGAACTAGAGGAAAGTTGTGTTTCATCATTGCGACACTGCACCCTGACTGGCTTGTCGATTCCCCGTGACCCTTTCATAGGGGATGTCCAATTGCCTACAGATGGGCACTGGGTCCCCACTCCGTACTCCCCTTCATTCACTATATGACTTTTTTGTTCTTTGATGCCTGATATCTGATCTCTTCACACCTCATGATCACACAGGCTGGTGTGCTTCTTCCATGTGGGCTTTGCTGCTTCTGAGCTAGATGGCTGCTCGTTTACCTTCAGTCTTTAAGACCTGTCTTTTGATAGCCGGGCACCATCAGCTTTCTTCGCCACTTTTACTTATGTACAAACTTTGTCTTCAGCGATTGTGTCAGGAAGGTGAGCATCATGGAATGCCAGTTTGATAAAACAAAGTATTCTTGCATTGAGGGAGTACTGGAGTAGAGGCCCAATGTCCATCTGCTACCTTAATACTAAATCTATGCATATGTGCACATAGATCTATTTTCACATCCTCCTACATATATTTAAATATGTACATGCCTTTATTTAGACCTCTATAAATGCCCTTTGCCTCCTAGCTCTTTCCTCTATTTCCTTTTACTTTCCTCTTGTCCCACTATAATGGAACAATAATTTTTAACTATATCTAAGTGGCAAAGACATTTATCTGCAGAAAATAGGCTTTTTGTTTGTTTGTTTGTTTGTTTGAACAAATTCCTCTTATGCTCCTCTGCATTTTCATCCATGTGGGTCCGTGTTATCTTTGTATCTTGAGTAATCCCTGAAGTCCAGCCCTCTCCCTCCATTGGGGTTTGTGTCCAGGCTCCGACTGCCTTTCCCTCTGTGTGTGTGTCTGACTCAGAAATATGTGACCATAACTATAGCAGTCATAGAGCTAGCAGAGGGAATTTCAGTCTCTGGCATGTCTCTAGAGAAAGATATTCTGATCTGGAGTGATATTTGGAGGTACTGCCATCCACTGAATGTGTAGGGAACCAGTGGATGCCCTGAAATGAATAGGACTTGTATAGTCCATGGGAAGGGGACACAGGACAGGAAGGGAGGTGAGTTCTGTGGATGAAAATTGAGATTCAGAATAAGAGGTGCTTTGTCTTTCCCTTCCCATCTTTGTATCAATATTCACAACTACTAAATGAAACAAAACACCAAATTTGAATTCAGAGAAATGATTGACTCTCAAATGAGTCTGCGGTGAACAGGGGCAGACAGGCGTTGTGAATTATGACAATGAATGAACTCAGAAAGGAAAATTCCTGATTGTGTGAATGGAGACAGGATGACTTGACTTTGGACAGATCTACTGGTGATAAGCTCTTTCAGTGCTCTTTTGTCCGAAAATATATAATAATAATATAGTTAGATCCTGCGAACAGCAGGTTCAGTTGTCCCTGGTTAGGAGGGATTAAAGGAGGGGAATTAAATGCAAGGGAGAAAGTGATTGAGGAAACAGATGGGATGAAGAGAATTAAACCTAGACATAGGAATTACCAATGAATATGGGAAGTATAGGGGATTGAAGATGAGAAAAGAACAGAAACTAAGTTCAAAATCATCATATCATTATAGGGAGGTTGGCTCATAGTGCTGATAGAAGTGAGGAGATCCACCATTTCCCTGCGGGATACTGAAATGGACAAGAATCCCTAGACACACAGGAAGCCAGTGGTGATGCTCCACCTCTGGGTCTTGTGCTTTGTGAGTCTGGAGAGCCCCTGCAGCCATGCCCTCCCACCAGGGAACATTTATGCCTGCATTAACCTCCAGTTCCCCTCACTGTGTGTCTTCTGCAGAGTCAGACATGGCTGTTTCCTTGAATTTCAGGTTGTCCATTTGAGGATATCGTGTGTTCTTCCTGTTGTCTCTGGAAATAATTTTTAACTATATCTATATTTTGGGAGGATGTCAGATGCTTACAGGCATCCTCCCTGAGGGCAATCTGTTGCCAGACTGCAGTGGGCCCCACTCCTTGCTGTGAAAGACAATGGACGCCTGCAGTCATCTATTTGGTTCCAGTAGGTGGTTTACACCCTACTGATAATGGTTCCTATGGAGATCCAGAGAAAAGTCAAAGTTAAACTGTCATCCTAAACCTAGGATCTGCCCATCTTGTCACATATATACTCCCAATCCCTCCTCTTCCTATTACATGTATGTCCCTAGACCACCCCCTCTCATTACTGTATTACCTATAGCACAGCCCCTTTCTGTGACATATGTCCTCATCTGTAATTAGGGGGTTTGAATGTCCCCAGAGAAGATAACAAGCCCGGGTTAGCATTAAACATTCTCCCTCCCTCCACGTGGATCACCAAGCAGGGTGAGCATGCTACCATGAATTGTGTCTGACTCCATTTATTTCAATAGTTCTTTTCTATCTCTCATGCTCTCCATAACTTTACTATGACTTTTACTTATTATTGTTGTACAGTTGCACCTACCGGACCCATAATGATGTGTTAGGGGCTGGCTTCCCCTGACAGTGAGTTAGCCCTTCATAGTCTGTGTGGGATATCCTACCAACACTATAAATGTATGAAACCCACTGCAGCCCCTTCTCTGGATCTAGGCAGACCCAGTAAATATTAAAGCGACAGATAGTGAATGCAGAGACTGCAAAAGAGAGTCTCAGAGAAGCCTCAGGCTGCCTCAAGTCTCCCTCAGATTCCTCCAGCTACATCTCTCACTGGACACTAGAAAACACACAAACATCCTGGTTATCATATTCACTGTCTGTAACTCATGTCCACTTATACACAGTTGCTATCCATCAAATCATCTTTTAAAATTCCAGGAAGTAAAAGTCAGCACAATCCAGACTCTATAATGACTTAATGTGTTATGTCCTGAATGGGGTCACCTGGAAATTCCAGCGCTGGGCACCTCTGCAAGACTTTCAGAGGTGGGGCTGGGTGGCTCTCATCAGCAGAGGGGGGGCTCTATTTGAATACCCTCTGCCTATATATCCATAAGTGAAGTTGAATGACTACTAAGAGGGTCACTCCCAGAGTAGATAAGAATGTTCTAGGTATCTTGGAGAGCCATGTGGGTTTGGTTCATTATTCAGTGGGCTGCTAAAAGGTGTGTCATTCTAAATCACCAATTGCTCTGCAAGAAAAATGTAATGCTCTTACTCCCATTAAGGTGTACAGCCTCAGAAGCCTATAAGGGCAGCCCTACTCTGTTCTATAGGGTCCTTATGAGAAAGAATTGACTTAATGGAAATGTCAACCACAGTTAGAGACACTTCCTAAAAATGCAGGGCCCCTCTCCACCTCTTTAAGTGTGGTCCTCGTTCTTTTACTGAACCAGTTAAATATTCCTGGTAGAATTAGATATTTAATCTGACTCAAGCACCCTTATCTAATGCGGTTTTATGTTAACTTTTGGAAGAGGAAAATCCATATGCTAAAAGGAAAGCCTTCCCCAGCCCTCTCAGGACCTGCCCTTAATTGTTCCCTTGAGTTGGATATGAGACTGGCTCCCAAGTTACCTTCCCTTCACAAGGCCTCTGCACACCAAGCACTTGAAGGTACCGAGTTAACCTTAGAATTTCTATAGATGCTGAAGCTCTCTGCATCCTTCAGAGAAGCCAAAGCTGTTTGCAAATTTGCATAACACATTGGGAAGTTTCCAGGGAGTCTTCCATTGCCTCGAAAGAAGTCCCATATTTGAGCAGTTGATTGTGTTCTCCAAATCTGGGTATTTTGCTTTTTTTAAATGTTTTATTGGGGCTCATACAACTCTCATCACAATCCATACACACGTCAATTGTGTAAAGCACGTCTGTACATGAATTGCCCTCATCATTTTCAAAGCATTTGCTCTCCACTTAAACCCTTGGCATCAGATCTTTTTTCCCCCTCCCTCCCCGACCCCCTCTCCCTCATTAACCTTTGATAATTTATAAATTATTATTTTGTCACATCCTGCCCTGTCCGATGTCTCCTTTCACCCCCCTTTCTGTTGTCCGTCCCCCAGGGAGGAGGTCACATGCAGATCCCTGTAATTGCTTCCCTCTTTCCAACACACTCTCCCTCTACCCTCCCAGTATTGCCACTCACACCCCTGGTCCTGAAGGTATCATCCACCCTGGATTCCCTGTGCCTCCAGCTGCCCATCTGCACCAGTGTACATCCTCTGGTCTAGCCAGACTTTCAAGGTAGAATTCGGATCATGATGGCGGGGATGGGGAAGAAAGCATTTAGGAACTAGAGGAAAGCTGTATTCTTCACTGGTGCTACATTACACCCTGACTGACTCATCTCCTCCCCTAGAGCCCTCTGCAAGGGGATCTCCATTGGCCGACAAATGGGCTTTGGGTCTCCACTCTGCACTTCTCCCCTCATTCACTATGGTAAGATTTTTTTTCTGATGATACCTGATCCCTTCGACACCTCGTGATCGCACAGGCTGGTGTGCTTCTTCCATGTGGGTTTTGTTGCTTCTGAGCTAGATGGCCACTTGATGGTATTATGCTCTCTAATACTATATGCTTCCTAATGACCATGAGGCACTTTGATGCTTTATTCAGAATCTCAAAACTTCAGTTTCTCCAACTTTCAAAATGATATACAATTATCAACTATTTCAAGAATTGTAAAAACATGTTTTGTGTTCTCTTCAAAAGATATTTGGGCTGAGATGAACACAATACAGTGTCAATCTACTGGCATTTGGCTGAACTATAAGGATGGAGAGAAACTGAATATGTTGAAAGAAGCTCATTGAGGTCAGAATTTAATGGTATAGAGACCACTGGTCCTTCTGGGATTGATTTCAACTTATCCAAAGTTTGATGTGTTTCTCCCGTCTTCTTAGAAAGAATGACAGATTTTCATTTTCAGTATCTTCCTGGCAGGAAAATAAAAGAGATATTTGGACTGTACTTGCTGAGGAGTCCCTGGAGAGGCTCTGGACTTGGGTAAATTGGGAAAGTCTAGACACAAAAGGAAACAAACACTCAGCACCCTGCACTTGCTCCCATGGCAAAAACTGGGTCCCATGTACCTGAGCTTCCTCTGCTGCCCTCTTGGTCTCCTGACACTTGAGATGTTTGATCACTTCCCCTTCAGTGTCTCCTGGTACTTTTCACAGAATACATGCCAGTGTCCCCAGGTTTCAGATTGTTCGTGGTTGCAGTGCATTGATTTGAGAAGACAGGGTTGTTGCTAAAACTGCCATCACTAGGCTTCTTTGCTACATAATTCAGGCTTTGTTTCTCAGAGCCTGATAGATCTAGAAACTTGCTAGCTGCAGACATGGCAGTGAGAGATAGCCGTCTGAGAAAGTGTTCCCAACCCATGACTGGTCTGTAGCAGCTCTACCTGCACGATCACACCTAGGAAAAAGGGGGAAAGGGGAGCGCAAATTTAAGAGTTCTAAGATGGAAAGCACTATTTTTGACATTGAAAGTGCTCACAGGGTAGGACATTCGTGTCACCAAGAAGAATCCGGAAGGGTGTTACCTCCACAGGCATCTCTGATCAACATGGGAAGGATGAAGGCCCCAAAACCTGACCTTCACATGTGACGTGGAGTTCTGCTGCCATATTTTACACTGCAGGTGATTCATGTGTGCTGGGTTTGTGGAAACAGGAGCAGGATGGTTCTAAGTAGGAACAGCTGAGTGATGGCCCCTAGAGGGGATTTTCCTGACCCATGTTCTATGATTCAATCTCTCCCCTTCATCATTTGCACTGACTGTGGACAAACAAGTCCTCCCTGAAACCATGGGTAGTTTGGTAGAAATGCATGTGGTTGGCCTGAGACGTGAACCACAATGAAGGAAATTCCCGAGGATGCCATTTTCCTTGGAATATTCCACTTTCTCTCTGGGGAGCTGAGTCCTATCCTAAGGACAAGGGCAGTCTATGAGAAATTCAGGCTGTTGGGTTAAAGTGAGGGTAAAATGATGAATATTTCTGAACATCCACGTCTCTTAAAAACACACATTTTAATGATACTTTATCCACATATTATACAATTCAGTGATTAAATAAAAGGGTTGTAAAATCTTTACCACGATCAATTTTAGAATATTTTCTCCCCCCCATAATCATTAGTATTTATGTAATATTTTCACATTTTTCAAAAATACACACAACAAAGAAGTCACTAATTGAACAACTTCTACATGTGTGATTCGGTGCCATTGACCATTCTTTTTATGTTGTACAACCAATTATTGTATCCTCCTGTGAATTGTTCCACAAACATTAAAATTAATTCACTGCCACCTAAGCAAAAACTCTTCCTCCTTCACGCATAGTAAAGTTTGGTTTCTGTTTAAAAATAATTTTCTTGACAGGGGAAGTTGCTGTCGTCCTAGTCTGAGCTACCGTCTGACGCCGCCGCCACCGTCCCGCGCTATGCCGTCTGAGAAGACCTACAAGCAGAGCCGCTCATTTGAACAGAGTGGAAGATGTCCGGCTTATCCGAGAACAACATCCTACTAAAATCCCGGTGATAATAGAAAGATACAAGGGTGAGAAGCAGCTTCCTGTGCTGGATAAAACCAAGTTCCTCGTCCCCGATCACGTCAACATGAGCGAGCTCATCAAAATCATACAAAGGCGCCTGCAACTGAACGCCAACCAGGCCTTCTTCCTGCTGGTTAGCGGCCACAGCATTGGGAATGTGTCCACGCCCATTTCTGAGGTGTGCGAGAGCGAGCGGGATGAAGACGGCTTCCTGCACATGGTCTACGCCTCCCAGGAGACGTTTGGCATGAAGCCGGCTGCCTAAGACCAACCAAACCATCTTCAGAATGTCACCCCTTACTAAGGGGCGGGGAAGGAAAGGGATGTTAGCGCAGGTCGATCGGTCAGCCCCTCAGCACAGGCCCTCACCTCTGCGGTGTCCCGCCCACTGGAAGTTGTAGCATGTTTCCCTCACGCAGTGCGCACCCTCAGCTTCAGCAGACTATTTTTATTTAACTCAGATGTTAGGTTTACAAATAAAGTGCTTTGCATTTTAAGTTGCCAATAAAATAAACATTGGAGTTAAAAAAATAAAAATAATTTTCTTGATATAATATTCACACTTCTATCATTAAACCACCTCTAAAAATAGTTCCATATGCATCGTCACAATCAGCTCCAATGCGATCCTGCCTCCTTGCCCACTGATCACTCCCCAATTACCCTCTCCCTCCCCTTCCAGATAAACCATTGCCTCAGTGATTGTCTCTATGAATCCACTTCTTCTGTGCTCCAAACAGGAGACAAACAGAAAGAAATAATAATATAAAGATACAACTAAAAATAAAGAACATGAAAAAAAGAGAGGGAGCACCTTCTTCCCTTCTCATTTCCTCCTTCTCACCTGCCTCGGTGGTTGTGGAGTCTCACCTGTCACTTTTCAGTTACGAGTCAGAAATGCCCATGGTTTGTGACAAGATTTAGCTAATCAGTTCTCTAGGTGACCATAATCTGAGTACAGGATCTTATAACATGGCTCTGCACAATCCTCGCCTTCATGAGGAGATCACTGAAGATAAGGGCATTAGAGCAAAGTGTGGTGAAGAAAGCAAATGGCACAAGGCTATCAATTACCTGGGATCTTAAAGTCTTGTCTTCAAACAAGCAGCCATCTCAGTGAGGTGTCAAGTAAGTCCACACTGAAGAAGCACATCAGCCCATGTGATCCAAAGACAGTGACAACAAAATCCAAGTATGATGAAGGGAAAAGTTTCAGCGCTCAAATTGTGAACCTCCAATTTGTAAGAAGCTAAGTGGGCAGTTGGAACTCAAAGTCCATCTGGAGAATATCTAGTCATATTGGGCCTTTGGCAGATCCCCTTGACAAGCTTTATTACCAGACAGAGATGATTGTAAACTTGATCATGGTGGATCAGACCATGGAATAATATACTTGGTCAGTTGACCTACCTCTTCACCCAACCTGAATTTTCTCTAGGGTCAAATATTTTTCACTTGTTCCACAGCAATTTTTCCCCCTCTGGACTTTAAAATACTGAGGGTGATCTTTTCTTTGTTACTCTTTATTTTCATTTTTATATTAATTTCTTCTTGCTGTTTTATTTTGTTTTTGTGTTTTATTGTTTCTATTGGGTTTCCAGGTTTGTAAAGCACTGGAATGGATGCATAGAGACAATATCTAATGTAATGGTCTATGGGGCATGTGGGGAGCAGAGGAGTCAGGAGGGTGAGGGGATTTGGGGAGCAAAGAATGAATGCAAGAGAAGAGGGAACATAAGAATTCGTTATGCTGTGTGTGTATATACATATATACTTACTACTCCTAAAAAGCGATTTAACTACGTAAGTTTATTATATGTGAATATATCAAGAAACCCTACATTAAATAAACAAAGTTTGACCAATGGTTACCATGGGTGAAGGAGAAATGGTTATTAGGGGGTATTCAGTTTATATTAATGGTGGTGGGATAATTTGGAAAAAGATATCAATAATAGTTGAAAAAGTAATATATGAAGAGTATAATCAAAGGCACTGAATTATACATGTAATCATTGTTGAATTGGGGATTTTTTTTGTGTATACCTTACCAAATTAAAAATATGATAGGACTAACCATGAGTATAAAGAAGAAAAATTTGGATTGATAATGATTGTATGCCTTCCCCCCACCCCCAAGAAACATCTTTATTGATACAGTATGTATTTGCCATTCCCTCTGACATACCCTGAGCTAATTACTATCCACAGGCTGACCGGGGAGGTGCAGGGAAAGGAACATACTGGGCAGACAGACGTGGGACTAAGAACTGCGGGGGGTGGATACGACTCCTTCACGTGGCAAAGATGAGGAAGGCCACCATTAGGCAGAAAAGCTCCACGGCCTTTGAGAAGGCAAAGCCCAGGATGACATAGAAGAGCTGCTGCTTCAGAGAAGGGTGCCTGGCACACCAAGGATGAGGCTCCCAAACCCAGTCCCAATGCCGCCACGCCAACTGTGGCAGCCCCAGCCCCAAAGAACTTGGCTGCTGTGCCAATGTCCTTGCTGGCTTAGAAGCTGATGTCGAGCTGATGAAGTGCTCATCTGTCAGTGTCTCCGGCTATTTCTGCACCAACACAGACAAAGGTCAAGTCAACAACTGGGAGATGCTCCTGACCAGGAAAGGGGTGGAGACGAATTTGGTGCAGGCATACATTTTTTTTTAAATTTTAACAATTTATTGGGGCTGATACAATTCTTTTCACAGTTCATACATATACATACATCAATTGTATAAAGCACATCTGTACAGTCTTTGCCCTAATCATTTTTTTCTCTTTTCTTCTTTTACATTTTATTAGGGATACATTTTTAAGGGATGAGGGGCAGTGTCAGGGGAGCTGCTTTTAGTGCAGAGAAGACAGACAGCTGTATGCCTCTTCTTGATATGATTGAATTATTGAATTGTAGCATATGTGCATGAAGTTCCAATAATTTTTTTTTTTAAGAAAGAGATTGTCTGTTACTTACACAGACCTTCAGGTAGGGCTTTGGTTAACAGGCTCATGGCCGTTTTTCTCTTTGTGAATAAAATTCTATTAACACACAGCTATGTCCTTCACTACTGCCTGCTGTTGCTTTTACACTCAATTAGTAGGGTTCAGTAATTGTCTCCAAGACTCTATAACTAATGAATAATAAATTATGGTTTTCAGGCCTTTTTCAAAATGGAAATTTGCTAACCCCTGATCTAGGGGTAGAGTTAGGAAGAAAAACAGCAAGGCTTTCTGAAATATATAATTTTAAACTATGATGATTATTTGACAGAATATTTTTAAAATTTCATCTGGATGGATAGGTTAGAACTACCAACTCCAGTTGCACAGTGGTGATTTGCTCAGCTGTTAAAATGAAGTCAATCATTCGGATCCACCAAGTGAAATACAGGCTTGAAAATCTTATAGAAGTTCTAGTCTATCCTATAGGATTACTATGAGTTGGAAACTATCCGTGTTAGCAGAATTTGTTTGGGCGAAAAGCAACTTTTAAAATTTTACTTGAAAAAAATGACAAACCAATTTCAAACCATCAACTTTACAGTCATTAGTTCAATCCTTAACAGCACCACCCAGAGAGTCCACTGAGTCTGCCTGAAAGGTTTTCCAACTATGGCAGTTACATGATCTCCTGTCAACTTGCAAAGGAATGAAGTCTAGCCTGTCAATCAGGTCACAGCTTAATGACCTCATTTGGAGGTATAAAGGAGATAAATAGCTCACTGGAGGACAGATACTCTCTCTCCCTGCAAGGCATTCCTGTTGACAAGCCACATGGAGCTATGCAAGTATCAGCCAGAGCCTTGGAGCTGGAGGAGCCATAGGGACAGACCCATGCCAGCACTAATATGCTTTCAATGGCACTGGATCCACAAGACCTTCCACCTCCTAGCCTGTGGTGTGCCTTCACTCAGCACTGTTGCATGTGTTGCATGAATCTGAAGTGGAATTTAGAGACTGGTATCAGACATATGGGCTAATATTGGACTTAAGGTTTGATCTGAACTGGGCTGGTATGTTTTCTCTTTATATATGGCTTTTTCTATACACATAGGAATATCTATGAATTTCTTTATATAGTCCACCCGGACTAACACACTGACCTTCTCAAAACATATGCTGATCGCCCCTGGCAGAGTAATATTCACTCCCTATGGAACAAGCTCATTTGTGTTTTTCTCTCCAAGAGAATGTTTTCTCTTCTTAGAACTTTGAATTCACAGATACCAAGAGTAGGCACTGAATCAAAAAATATAGATTCCAAGTGGGAAACTGTGAGATGAAGAACCCTGAATTGAAATAAGAAAACAGACTTGAAACTCCCTCCCCAAACACTCCAGAGTCAGAATTCTTCTTTCAGGCCCTTACAGTGCCCTGCAACACAGCTCCCTCCCTGCATGCGTGGTTCGTATCTGTACTCACACTGACTTTCCTCAGTGTGTCTTCCCCACCGTAATACATGGATGTGTGATTGACTTTTAGACTGTCCATTCACTGATACAGTGTGTTCATGGTAATGTTTCTGGAGATGGTACACCAGCTTTCATAGAATCTGTATAATACGCGATAACAACAGTACTAATATGTGAGACCCACAGTAGGCTTGGAGCATGGCTGATACAGGTCACGGCAGTGCTACTCAAAGTGAATCCAGAGATTTCACAAGAGAATCACAAAGACATTTTATGCTCCCTCAAGTCTCGTCAGACTCAACCAGTTGCACATTAGTGTTGACACTTGCAAACACAGTATATGTTGGTCATGAAAACCATCACACATTTCCAGTCTCCTGTTCATAGCCACTCACACACACTAGCTCTCAATAAAATGACTTGTTACAATACCTGAGTGAGATGACTCTTATGTTCATACAAACTACTGAATGGGGATACCTGGGAACTATGGTACTGTGGATCTTCTACCAGAACTGTATGGTTGGGAATGGTGTGGATTTTATTAGCAGAAAGGAGGGAGGGAGTCTATTTGCATAACTTCCTATTACACAGCAGCAAATATGGTTGGATAATTTCAAAATGCTCACTATCCCACCATACACATAAATGAATATACCAGCAGAATTGATGGGAATAGTGCTTGGAAATGATTTATTATTATGTGATTGTGATACACAGAATACAGGTCTCTTCATATTGTTTCATACAAAAGTGATTTATATATAGATGATTTAAGGCAGAATGTATGCTCACTTGCTTAGCTTTTTTCAATTTATTTCATTTATGTGACAATAGACCCATAAGTTTATATCTAGCCAACATGAATAGATTTTAATGTTCAATACCTTAGAGCAGGAACATGTGTATACCTCAATTTATCTGTTTTTATACATTTGTTTCTTGTTTCTGGTTTTTTCTTCTCTTTCTCCATTTTTTAAAACATTTTATTAGGGGCTCATACAACTCTTATCACAATCCATACATATACATACATCAATTGTATAAAGCACATCCGTACATTCTTTTCCCTAATCATTTTCAAAGCATTTGCTCTCCACTTAAGCCCTTTGCATCAGGTCTTTTTTATTCCCCCTCCCTCCCCACGCTCCCCGTTTCTGGTTTTTTAATGTAAGTTACTACTTGGGTTGAAATAAAAAAGTGAGGGGGGGGAAGCATTCACATTCTTATTACCAGAAATCACAGAAACAAGCATGACCATACTGTAAAATTTTCAACAAAGTTGTAATATTAAAAACAAGAACAATAAATATATTTTTAGTGAGAGAGTTCCCATTAGGAGAGAAAAACACCAAAGTCTTAACTTTGCTGGAATATAATTCTTAGATAATATTTAAACTGCATAAAGGTTTTTCTAAAATATTTAATAATTTAAAACTTCTTGTGTTAAAGTGAATAGGATCTCCCAGAAGCACAGACTTATGAAAATACTTGTTTTATTGCAGAACATGTCTTAAGATGTAGATAATAAACAAAAATTGATTTCCTTCTAATCCCTTGATGGTGACTAGGGTAGCTGGAGAGTAATCACTGACAAAATGCAACCAAACTTACCTCTCCCGACCCTTAGCAGAACAAAAATCACTGAAAGGCTAGGTATGCATTAATAAAAATCTACATTTAACTGGCACAGGCCAGAATACATCTGAAATTATGTCCAGAAGCAACTCTCTTTGGTTTGTTTATGTATGAAGTGTTCAGTCTGAAGAAAAACATGAAAATATGTAGCTGAAAATCTTCTTCAGCAAGGGAAAAAGGAAAGGGCAGGCCCAGGTCCTCGACCAGTAGTAGTACCTTTGCAGGAGGAAAGAAACAATGAGAAAGCTGTATCTCAGATCCAGCTTCTAAAAGGAAAGAAATGGGCTTTCTTGAGACAATGATAGTTACCTGGGCTCGAGATGGGTGATCTGTGGGGCCTCACACCCTGGGTACCATCAATCCTCCAAGGCCAAGCCAAGCAGCTCTAACACTGAGGCACCTTGAGCAGGGTGCTACGAAGGTCTAGTGGGATAAACTATTCCACCCACTCTCTGTTGAGTTGGGCAGTCATTTCCCCAGTGACCTTTCTATTCATTGTATGGACATGGCCTTCTTGGAGGTCACAGATGTGGAGCAAGGTCCTCATGGCACACTCTTGTGCGGCCCAATAACTAGTTTAGTCACACCCACTCTGCCCTGGAGGGCACTTGCTAACATTTGACATTTAACCTTATCTCTTTGTAGCTTATATAACTTTTCCTGATCCTCCCCATTGTTGAAAACTTTGAATGCTGCACTGAGATGGTCTTACTCTGAAGTCTGGGGTCCACATTCTAACCTTTTTAAAGTTTTATTTTAACGTCTGGAGCTGATTGTGAGATGAAATTTGAGTGAAGTACAATGATCCCTTCTGGTGTAGTAGGGTCTACTTTGGTATACTTAAAACTTCTGGAAGATGTGACAGAAATTTGGTAGAATTTTCATTTAGTTCCCAAATGATTTCCCTAATTTTGTCATTAACTGTCTGCCTTAGTTGAGGCTTTCAGCAAGCCCTCAATGAGATAAAAATCATATCATTTTGAAGAATAAGGTGCTCATGACCATCTGATAATTCCAAGCAGGGTTGTGCTTGGGACTGCCTTGAAGTCTACGGGCTTATCCCAATTCTGGGCATGCCCTTCATCACCTCTCTTTGTGCAGCTATCTAAATCTCTCCCCATCTTCAGAGGTCAAGGCAGTTGTTAAAATCATATAGATGTCATGCCAAGTAAGATCATATGACTGAGATAGATATTTAAATTCTTTTAAAAATTGTTTATCTTTTATTTCATAATCATAAACTTAACTCTGTTTTACAGCTGGACTCAGGGGCAATAAGGGAAGTAGGAAACCCAAAGAAGTGGCGTGAGAGCACAAGATTAAACCACACTGCAAGCACATTGGGAATAGAAGGGTGATTTCCCAAGCTATACAAGGAATGGTCTGGTGCTTAAAACATGAAAATCCAGATCAAATTTAATTAGAATTGTCCATAGTCAACAATGGTGACCTTCTTGCTGGTCTTGCCATTTCTGGAACTAAAACACTCCATGGCTTCCTCCTTTCATCTGACCGAAGACCACGTGCTTGCCATCCAACCATTCAGTCTTAGTGGTGCAGATAGAAATCTGGGAACCATTCAAATTGGGCCCAGCATTTGCCATAGACAGGATGCCAGGACCTGTGTGCTTCAGGATGAAGTTCTCATCTTCAAATTTCTCTCCATAGATGGACTTGCCACTAGTGTTATTATGGCGTGTGAAGTCACCACCCTGGCACATAATCCCTGGAATGATTCTATGAAAGCAGGACCCTACATAACCAAAACCTTTCTCCCCAGTGCTCACAGTATGGAAGTTTTCTGCTGTCTTTGGGACTTTGTCTGCACACAGCTCAAAAGAGATGAAGCAAAAGAGCTTGCTGTCGAGAGCTATCAAAAAAACCTCAGAGTTGACCATGGCTGGACACAACAGGGCCAGAAAGACTACAAATTCAGGCAGTGGCATCTGCAAAGCCGATATTTAAATTCTTTAATGTAAGTGTCTGGGTCCAACGTATAACTCCAAGATGTTTTCCTAAGACTGATAAATAATTTAACAAGAAAGGGATCTGAACTTTTACAAGCCTCTCTGGTCCTGGGACATCACAGAGGGGAATGAGGGGGACAGGATTGAGGATGGATCCTGTGGATTTGAAGCTGCTGTCTTTGTGCTGGAGAGAACTGAACATCAAAGAGTGAGAGGCAGAGATGGTGCGGGCAGTAGGGGACAGGTGTCAGATGTTTTAGAACATGGCAAGGGTGGGAGGAGTAGACAATCATGGTATGGGCAAGGGAGGAATTTGGGTAAAATTTTGTATGAGGTAACGGGAGGGGATATTGGATTACACTTTGTAGGCTCAGAGGTGGTGAGACAAGGCAGGAGTGGTAGGAGGTGGTGAGGAGGAAGACTGAAGAAGAATGAGACACTATAGCAAAATAGAGGGTTATAGTCTGACAGCAGGGAGATTGCAACAGTATCCAGGGGGGTTGGAGAGACCTGGAGGGGGTGTAAGGGGGAGGGGAGAAAGAAAGCCCAGCAGCAGTTTAGTCAGAGACAATAGGCACTGAAATTGGCTGCACAGCGTGATCCGAAGGATCAAAGACTGATTCTTAGTCTGAGAGAGGAACATTTTCCTGAACCAGAACTTGGATAGGGGAACAATTCTGACATAAATGAGGTTGAGCACAAAGGAGACAAAAAACTTGGATATATGGAATATCAGATTATATTTTATAGATTAAAAAGAAATTATTGAGATCTTGAATAATGTTTAAATCAAGTACACCACCTGGTAACCATCTTGAGTTGTCCAATTTGTCCGTGTTACATAAGAAAATCCATTTTCCCCTTTGAATAACTGATTTAAGACCCAGGGAATAGAAGTTTGCCAGTAAACTAACCAGAGGTGTTTTATGCCATTGCTTCGTGTGGTAGTTATATAATCATTTGTCAATTTGATTAAGACTGAAGGGGTGGAGTCCAGCGTTTCAATCAAAATATAACCAATGGCCCCTGTGGCAGGTGTGGGTATGCCCTTCTCCTGTCAATTCTGGGAATTTTGTAATTTCCTCCTTGGAGGCAAGAGACAGACTCTCTCTTTCTCTTTTGGCTCACTCCTTTAAAGACCCTCTGCTGACCAGACACATGGCACTGCACTGATAAACCGCATGCCCTGGGAACTAGAGAAGTCATGTGCAGACCCTACCAATGCTGAGATGCTTACACCACCACTGGATCCAATGACATTCTACCCACTAGCCTGTGATCATCCTGCATTCAGCATCATTGCATGTGTTTCTTAAGTCTGAAGAGGACTTTATATAGATTGGTACCGGATACTTGGGCTAATATCAGACTTATGAACTTGAACTGGGCTGGGTTCGGATGCTTTCTTAATGTATAATTACTCTTTATATAAAACCCTTATACACATGCGTTTCTATGGATTTCTCTAGCCTACCTGGACCAACACACTTAAAATTCTTACAACCCATTTTAAAAGGCTGAGCAAAAATTTGAGCTCTCTTAAATGAGGTAGCAAAACAGGAGAGGATCCTTACACTGAATAATTACCACCTAAGCCCCTGGGGCTGGGAAGGCCACCTGACTGAGCAAAGATTCCTGGTATATGGACATTTTCAGAAAGGCCAAGAGAAAATGAGCAGACCACCTTGGGGAAGGGAGCCTTGGATTCAACACTCACTGATGCGTTGTCAGAGGGTCTTTAGCTGAAGATGAGATCCCTTTGTTAGGCTCGCTTGAAGTGGGTCCGGAAAGGTTGCTAGAAGGGGGTCTGGAAAGGCTGCTAGAAGGAGGTCTGGAAAGGCTGCTGAGGACTTTACTGGCTAGGGAAAGGAAAGTGCCACTTCAGTCCTAGCCTAGACAGCCTCCCCATGCAGGCCACCATATAGTAGGTTTTACAGAGACAAGAGACAGAGTGAGATGTTTAATTTATAGATTTATTGAGAGAGGTGCAGTTTGTAGGGTACAGGAAGTCAAAAGAAATTAGGTGAAAGGGGTTTAAGATAGTAAGGTAAGAAAGGTTAGAGCTGGCTCTTCGTCTAAAGCCAGAGGATTAGCCAAATTAAAAGGTGTAAAGTCCATGAGACCCGCTATTACATAAAGGAGAACATTAGGCTTAATACAGACCCATGAACAAACTACAGCAGAATTGGTGAGGAAGGGGCTAAACAACTCTAATGTCTGATGCAGAACTGGCAGAAGAAATCCAAGCTGGAGGGAGAGTCCGCCTTCAAGGTAGAGAGAAGAGGTGAGAGCAAAAGAGTCCAGAGCAGCAGGAGGGTAGAAGGAGCCGAGTCCAAGCGAGGCAAAGGATCAATTTGGGTATGTAAGTCTTTGGGATGTCTGTACACTTTTTGATATGAGGGTTCCCCCACATCTTTCTGGTTGGTGTGGATAACTCCAATGGGCTGGCTGCCAGCTTCCACAGACTGACACTTCTTAACTGGGCAGCAAGATGGGTGGAGTAAGCTTTGTAAACAGAAGAAACCTATGCTGTCCTTAGTAAAGGCTTCCAAGGGACCCTAGAAGGGGTCTGGCCCTTTGTCCGGAGCCATGAGGCCCGGTCATTACTTGGAATTTATTAGGACCTGCCCGGAGCCATGAGGCCCGGTCATTACTTGGAATTCATTAGCCTGAGCCAGCCTACAGCACTGCAGCTGTGTTTGACATACTCATCTTGCCAGACATAGATAAGGAAGTCTCTATCTGTCTGCATGATTCTGTTCTGCGGTCACTATTCCCGGTATGAACTCTGCTCCAACCTTGGGTAAACATATGTGTAATGATTATATATATACATCTGCATCCTGATTCCCCCACCATTGTTCTCAGGGAAACATCTGCGTTTTGTTTCCCCCACTAGTGTTCTCAGGGAAACACTTGCGGCTTGTTTCCCTTTCCCTGGCCTATATAAGCTATAACTTTCCACTCAATAAACAGGACTTGACCAGGATATTGTCTTGTCCTCATTCTCCATGCCTCTTGTACCCCCCCAATTCCCACTCTCTCCTCCAGGACCCACGGTGAATGTCCCGCGGGACGGGGCAACTGGCGCCCAACGTGTGAGCTGGATATGAGGCATAAAGTGAGGAATGAAGGTGCAGGAATAAGCTGGCGAGTTAAAGTGGAAGAAAATTCCTTCGGCCGCCATGGGAACCTGCTGCGGCGAGACTGAAGGTGAGAGCGCCTAAAGATGGGTCAAGAATTAAGCAGGCATCAGATTTATGTGAAACAATTGAAAGAGGCCTTAAAGGCATGGGGAGTAAAGGTCAAAAGTTGTGATTAAAAACAAAGGATCCCATGACAGACACCACTGAATAGCACGGCCGTGAATATTTAGAGAAAATTAAGAGTAAGTGGTGAAAAGTTGGAAGTAATAAATAATGGGACAGATTTCTAGTAAATAATGTATGTATGTAAATATGTTTCAAAATGTGTTATAAGCTAAAGGAACAAATATAAGTTACCAATGATTAGAGAAGTTTTCAGAATTTGTGGGTAAGATATGTCTTTGGTTTACTGAGGATGGGACTGTAAATATTAGGGATAGCCTGGATCCTAAGCATGAAGGACTCTGGGGTGAGAATAATTTGGTTGCATGCTCAAACAAAATTGAAAGAAAAGTTGCTGCTGAGCCTCCAGCTCCTCCCCCTCCACCACTGAAGCCCCAGAAGCCGCTGGAAAGTGAACCTGAGGGCTTTGAAAGCAAGCAGAAGCAGTTAGAGGGCGGTCAATACATTATCATGATAAGGATCTAGGACTTAGAAACCTGGTGCCTGGAGACTCAGCCGTCCTGCTGGGATGAAACAATTGGCAAAGGGGGTAGCCTGGGAGCAAGTGTATGAGTCATTAGCAACAAAAGGGGAGTAGATTTAGGAATTCCAGGATGTTATCTATGCTCAAGGACTGGCGAATGTTTCCCCCATTTCATTCAAAACTGTAAAAGATTTAAAATCTGCTTGTTTTCAATATGGTTCTGTGGCTCATTTTACTATGGAGTTAGTAGAAGCCGCGATAGGAGAAAATGTGTTTTGGGCAGAAGACTGGTAATAGCTGGCTCAAACGTGTTTGTCAGGAAAAGACTACTTGTTGTTGAATTCAGAGTTTCTTGAGAGTTTTCAAAATACAGCAGATATAAGCTGTTTGTGTGAACAAAGTTTGTGTGAACAATGTGTGTGTGGTGCGTGCGCACGTGTGTGTTTGTGTGTGTGTGTGTATTACACACTCTTTCATTTTGTATGTACAAATGTTTTTCTGAATGTTTATTTTAAGAATAAAATCACTTGCTTGTGTTTATTACTGCTTAAAGTTGAGTCTTTTTTGAGTATTTAAAAATAATTATACCAATGAAACTACTCTCTCAAGGAAAATATTGCCATCATTTATAGACTATGTAACTTTCAAGTATGTGCTAATTTTTTGTCCCTTTGTCTAATTAAAATCAGGAATTGTATTAAAAAATTAAACAATTGGTTTTTTAAAAAAATGCAAATACTGCCTGCTGAGACCTTTAAGAAACAAGAGCAACTTGTCTGATTATATCAGACTATGCTAAAACGTTAAAACTTTCTTTACTCAAGGCTTGCTATAGCAGTTGCTTTGCAAGGAAAAACAGTAAAAGAGGGTTAATGATACTGTGAAATTTATGGAAGCCCTGCAGCCTGGGCTCCCTTCCCCCTCTGCTATTCCAGCCAATGCATATAAAATCATTTTAGATTTAAAAGATTGTTTTTATACCATTCCCTTGGATCCAAAAGATTATAAAAGATTTGCTTTTAGTGTTCCTAGTGTTAATTTTAAAGAACCTATGGAGCATTATCAGTGGAAAGTCTTACATCAGGGAATGTCTAATAGTGTCACCTTATGTCAAAAGTTTGTAACTGCAGCTATAAAGTCAGTGAGAACTTCTGAAACATCGGTATATAACATTCACTATATGCATGATATTTTGATGGCTCATAGGGACCAAAAAGGGTTCTCTTTATTTTTTACTTATTACGAGAAGCATTACAAAGGCATGGGTTAGTTATAGCAGAAGAAAAAGTACAGGTTATTGAACCTTACAAGTATTTAGGACATATTTTACAGAAAGGTTTTGTTTAACCCCAGAAGATAGAAATAAGAAAATATCACTTACAAACTTTAAATGATTTCCAAAAATTATTAGGAGCTATTAATTGGCTTAGACCATATTTAAAAATAAGTACTAGAGAGCTTAAGCCTTTGTTTGATATTTTAAAAGGAGATCCTGATACAAATTCGACTCGGGAAATTTCCCCTTTAGCAGAACAAGCCTTAAAAATTAGTAAATTTATGTATTCAAGAACAAATTATGTTTATTAATTATGGTAAACCTTGGTACTTTTACATCTGGTGTGTTATGGCAGAAAAGACCATTATTGTGGGTATACTTAGCTTCTTCAAGAAAAAAAGAGTTCTGAAACCTTTTTTTTTAAAGCATCAGAAGAATACATAATTTTTATTCAAAGGGGATTTAGAATCTTTGTGGAAAAAGTTCTTGTGATAGTTAGGTTTTATCCAAACCTGATTGGGCCACAATCCTTGGTAATTTTTTTAAAACAATTTATTAGGGGCTCATACAACTCTTATTACAGTCCATACATATACATACATCAATTGTATAAAGCACATCTGTACATTCTTTGCCCTAATCATCTGAAACCTTATTTTGAAGAAATAACTGAATTAGTGATGAAAGGTAGGTCCAAGTCTGTTAAATATTTTGGGAAAGACCCTAATTCTATAGTCATACCTTATGACAGGCTCCAAACTTCTTGTTTATGGGAAAGTTATGATTCATGGGAATTAGCATTTGCTGAGTTTTGTGGATTGGAGAACAATATTTATCCTCCAGATAAATTGTTACTATTTGCTAAAAAACATTTATTTATTTCCCCAGCATTTGTAAAAATAAACCCATACTTCATGCCCTTACAATATTTACTGATGGTTCCTCTAATGGAACTGCAGCTACACACTATGGTAAAAAAATTCCCTGCTCAATCTGCACAGTTAGTTGAGCTACATGCAATCATAGCAGTTTCTCAATGACATCTTTGGCAGATGGATGTTACTCACATTCCTTCATTTGGTAAATTGAGCTATTTGCATGTTACTTACTCTGGATTTATTGTGGCCATTTCTATGACTGGTGAAAAAACGTCTTTAGTTATTCAACACGTTACGTTGTTTTACTGTAATTGGTATACACAAATGCTTAAAGAGAAATAATGAATCTGCTTATATTAGTGAATCATTTACTTAATTTTGTGTCACTTTTCGAATTAAACACATAACTGGAATCTCTTATAATCCTCAAGGCCAAGGTATTGTGGAATGTGCCAATGAAACTATTAAGCGACATTTAGACAAAATGAAAAAGGGGAGATATACCCTTTTACTCCCCGCAATTTAATTAATCATACTTTATTTTAACATTTTGGAATTTAGATGTACACGGTCAGTCTGCTGCTGACTGCCTTTGGAAAAAGATTGCCAAACATAAAGACAAAGCATATGTAATATGGAAAGATCTACTTAATGGAAAATGGCAAAAGCCAGCTCCCTCCTGATTTGGGGGCGAGGGCATGTTTGTCTTTTCTCCCACAGGAGGCTGATGGAGCAAGGTGACTGCCTGAACCTTTAGTGCAGTTTGCAAACTAAGCAGATGGTAATTCGCCTCTAAGTGCTTCTGGGGACATTGCACAGTGAGCAGTACTAGGCTTAAGTTCCTGATCCACCACTCTTACATCCTGCTATCGGGGAGTCTGGAAATCACAGTGTGGGTTAATGACTCACATCTTCCCTGTACAAGGTGAAGGAAATGTATTCTCATCCACTCCGCAGTCTTTTTCTTTTTGTGGACTAGAGATGTGAAAGAATAATAAAACCATATTGTGGAGATCAGGTCCCATGGACAAGCCTATCCAGTATAACATCACAAAAGAGATATATCATCGATTGGTCCAGCAACCAGGCAAATACTAAAAAATATTGCCGAATGGAAAATAGAGACTACTTTGGAGATGTGAAGCTTATGGGCCTTTCCTACAAACCGCAAGGAAACGTTACTGCCTGTGTAACATCGTCTTATGTACTTTTGGCAGGGAATATTATTATAGATCATGATGATTGTAAGTTTAACATGTCTTGTAATAATTGTAATTTGTCCAATTGTATTACCTGAACCCCTGAGGGTGTTGTCATTGCTATTTTGTATCAATCTTTTATTATTTAAAAAAGATGGTTACAGGTATTTGAAGAGATTGAGAAAACTAAGAGTTTTGTAAGTTTGCTTATAGCAAGTATTTTAGCTATATTGTTTAGTTGCTACTGATATTATTAAAGCAACTGTACTTTATCCAAAAATGTGACTAATGTGTTGGGTACTCAAAAAGACAGAACGTTAGAACAAAAAGTTAATGCTCTTTATAACATGGTCACAGCAAGAGTGTGTATTGTTGATCTTATGCATACTTCCTATGATACTGTGCAAAGTTATGGTTAAATTATTGGCCTTAGGAACAAAACTTCATGAAGTGCACCTGTGCACTTCGCCCCCTCCCCAAACAGGGGTGTAAGGCAGAGGCTGGTGAGTCAATGACGGGTAAAATCGAGTCTGAGTCTCTCAACCTAAGACAGGTCATAGTTGCCTGGAGGACTATGACTGATGACGGGTAAGGGAGATTTCAGGACTCGAAGACCTAAGCCAGACACAGTCATCTGCTGATGTTTTGAGTGAAAACGTCTTCAGTAAATTAAAAAGGAGGAAGAAAGATGTTAAAGGCCATTAAGACAACCTTAAAACAGCTGAAAATTCTCATGACTTGTGTCAGTGTTTGCTGATTTCTTCTGTGACTCTATCAAGAGCAAGAAAGTATGCAAGGTCTGGAAAAACAGGTGTTTTAATTTTCTCAAGGATGTCTAACTTGGCAAAAGATAGAGTTGCTATGTGTATCAACTGTGCTCGCTTAACAATGAGATAATTAACACTGGGTTGTTTCTGCATGAATATAAGGAATATAATGTTGTTATCATTATTTTAAATTTTTTGAAATTTATTGCCTTGTTATCTGTAATGTCCTCGAACCATGCTAGCATGAGGTACTGCACAAGTTCTTCTGAACAGCCATGAGTTGAACCAAGTTCGTGGAGTAATCCCCCTCCGCAAAGCCTGAAGGACTGGCAGTCATTGGCGGGTAAAATCGGCACAAGACATACCAACCTAACACAGACATTGGTTTGCTCTTATTTTATGAAGGCATTCCATTGATCAATGACGGTTAAGGATGATTCTTGATGCCTGACAACCTAAGACTCAGTTCCTGAAGGGATTTCTCTTGGCTTTGAAAAATATATAAAAGGGAGACCTGTCCGGAGCCATGAGGCCCAGCCATTACTTGGAATTTATTAGCCTGAGCCAGCCTACAGCACTGCAGCTGTGTTTGACATACTTATCTTGCCAGACATAGATAAGGAAGTCTCTATCTGTCTGCATGATTCTGTTCTGCGGTCACTATTCCCGGTATGAACTCTGCTCCAACCTTGGGTAAACATATGTGTAATGATTATATATATACATCTGCATCCTGATTCCCCCACCATTGTTCTCAGGGAAACATCTGCATTTTGTTTCCCCCACTAGTGTTCTCAGGGAAACACCTGCGGCTTGTTTCCCTTTCCCTGGCCTATATAAGCTATAACTTTCCACTCAATAAACAGGACTTGATCAGGATATTGTCTTGTCCTCATTCTCCGTGCCTCTTGTACCCCCCCCCCCCAATTCCCACTCTCTCCTCCAGGACCCACGGTGAATGTCCCGCAGGACAGGACAGCCCTTCTTTACAGACCTGTAGGCATTCCCAAAAAAGACTGGGCCTTCCTCTGGCTGAGTTCAAGGTCAACGAACCCTATCTTTCTGGAGCTGGGCCTGTCTCTTCTTCACTTGCCAGCTGCCAGGTTGACGAATAGCCTCCAAACTGGGCCATTTCCTTGAGGCCCCCAGTCCTAGAAGGACTTAGCCCAGCAACCTGGGAATGCCTATCATGTCTCAGTGCGCGGTGGATGCCCGGGAATGTCACTTCAACACCCTCAAGGCTGAGTGAGCTTCCCTGTGGCCACACACTAGCTGGCACGAAGAGCCAGGGAGTTTCTAGACCTGGACCTTGGGTTCTCCGCTGCCCCGCTCCCGGGAGAAGGTACCGCACAGGTGACAAGACTTAGCAAACCTCCGGGGGAAGCCCTAACGTTTTGTGCATCAGCTGCAGCCACTTGCTTCCTAAGATGCATTCTCTTCTTCGTAGTGAGAGAAACAACACACCCCGGCGGTTACCCACTAAGAGCCTCAACCAATCCAAGAGCTGGGAGATGGGATCAGGCTCCTGGGACGCCCGCTCACCTCTCACCAGGTGAGGGGCGCCGCCTGGGGAAGGGGAGAAGGAAAGGGCGCTTGCACCCCAGCAGGGCTGCTGCGTGCACCAGGGTACCCCACTCTGGCCGCCGCCCACACGCACGTCCCTGGAGATGAGCGCCTCTCACCTGCGAGCGCTGGCTACACGGTGCTCAGGTTGTGGGCGCTGCTCTGGCTCCACGCGCAGCGCACAGTAAGTAGGAGCCGCCAAGTGAGCCGCAGTTCCACTAGGACACCGCGACTTCCGGCCCGTCTCAGAGCGACCCGGGTGGGAGGAGCCCGCGGGGTCAGGGTCTCCACCTTCACTTCCCCTTGGAGGCGGCTCTGGACCCGTCCATTGCCGCGGCTGCCCAAACCCAGGTGCCTGTCGAAGCGGGGAGGGGCGGTGCTGTTTGCACTGGGGCGGGGCCTGGGGCGGGGCCTGGGCGGCGAGGGGAGGAGCCAGGGAGAGGCGGTTGGCCAACAATGGCCGGTGGCTGCAGCTGCAAAGGCTCAGGTGGAGACACATGTGGGCAGAAAAAGTACTTTCCCCCAGCACCGCCAGTGTGCATGGGGGACATAAAACGATACACAATGTACGTGTGTCAGCCTGTGATCAGATTCCCCGGATGGGGCATCCTCCTAACTAACGAACCACCCAGCCATCCAACCTGCCACCATGTTAATGGGGCTGAAGCAAGAACCGAAACTAATGACCTTTGAGGTGAAGGACCATTCTGCATCCCAAAGTACTGACGTGTATGACTGCCTTTAGGAAATGAGAAATACCTGGCATCATATGGTCTTGGTAAATTATATGTCAGTGTAACAAAATTTAAAAATAAAACAAGCAGGAGCACTAAAAAGTGATGGGAGAAAGGGAGAGGGCATGGTTGTTAAACTTCATTATTCTTAGAGTTGGAGTTTATATTTTTATCTTGTTTTATTTTGCTTGAATGCTATTGGGGCAGTTAAACTTGACAGTTCAGTTCAATTATGTTTATCATGATTTCTGCACGCTGCTAATTTATCACTCACCAGAGGTTCTATCAATCCAATGGTTTCAAGTTATGGGCAGAATGTATGTAGAGACTCTTCCAAATTGAGAGGTCTGGAATTTAAATTTACTTCCTCGAATTAACTCATGGTTTCCGGGTCTCTGAGAACAAGCGCTTATGGGACAGATCAAAGTGAAGCATTTCCCTATTAGTTTGCATCCATAAGGATTATGCTTCTTTTATACCTGTTATACTAGAGAATGCCTCTATGAAATTTCCAGTCAGATTCCAATGTTGCTGGCTGAAAATGGAGATATGAGAATTGTAATACTTTGTCACATTTCCGAATTTGTGCAGATTGTTCTGCACACTGTACAGAAAACTCTGTCTCCTAACTTTATCAGGAATCGAAAAAAGTCACTTAGCAAATATTTACTGAATTAAAGTAATTTATGTTCCCAGTTCTGATGGAGCCACCTTATCCTTAATTCTTGGGAAACAGAGGCTAGATTTTGCAACTAAGGGAACTGCTCTTAAAAGACCTGCCTTGTTCGACTGGGTAGGCTAGAGAAAAAATCCAGGGATACTCATAATGTGTAAGAAGGAGTTTTATATCAAAGAGTAATTGGATATCTAGAAAACATCCTAGCCCAGTCCAGATCAAGTCCATAAGTCTGATATTAGCCCATAAGTCCAATACTAGTTCATATGAGTTAGTTATTGGTCCAACCTGGCCGATAAACACATGTGGGGTTAATTGAAGGGCAGAGGGATAAATGGTTCAGTGATCCTCACCTTTCTAGTACTCGGGTCTCTTGCTTTGTGATAATCACACCAGGGTGCAGCTGCCTTAGCAGTTCCCTGCTTCAGCTTGCAAGGCTGACTTCCAGCAAGTCATCCCCAATGAGAAGCCACATGGACCCACCCCGATGCAGCCCTGGATGCTGCAGCAGCCGTGTGGAGACCCCTGCCAGCTCTGAGATGCATACACATTCACTGACTCGGCTTTCCTCCTGCAGTTGGCATCATTGCATCTGTTTTGTGAGATGGAGGAGGACTTTGTGGATTGGTCTTGGACATATGGGTCCATGGGTTAATGTTGGACTTGTGGACTTGGGCAGCACTGGGTTGGGCTGTTTTCTTTATGCACACTTAATCTTTGTATAAAACTCTCTCTTATACATGAGTTTCTGTGGGTTTCTTTCTCTAAAGTACCCAGACACACCATAGATTCCTCTTCAGACTCACGCAGCACATGCAATGATGCTGAATGCAGAAAGATCACAGATCAGTGACTGAAAATTATTGTGTATCCAGTGGTGGTAGAATTTCTTAGTGCTGGCGCAGGTCTCCACATGGCTCTTTGAGCTCTCCGAACAGTGGGAAGGTGAAGCAGAGAGGGAGGGTGGCCCACCTCCAGGGAGAAAGAGTGGAAGTTCCCAGATTTCTCATGGGAAGAGAAGGTCAAGCGTACCAGGAGGCATCATGGATCTGTGACCTGATTGACAGGCTAAACTCCACACCTAGACTTAGTTATCAAGTGAATATGAAATTATGCAACTACTACACCTGCTTTCATTTGAGGTTTTCTGTCCCCATGGATAAATCATGAATTGTCAAAAAACAAACAAACAAAAAAACCAACTCACTGCCATCGAGTCAATGTGGACTCAGAATGATGCTATAGGACAGGGTAGAACTGCCCTTGTGAGTGTCCAAGACTAAATCTTTGCTGAAGTAAAAAGTTCCATCTTTCTCTGTGGCATGAATGGTGGATTCAAAGTGCTAGTCTTACAGTTAGCAGCCCAACTCATAACCACTACACAAACAGGGCTTTGTGTGGATCATTGTACCTCTACCCACAATAGCACACAAGTAGAGTCCAAAAGGATCCCTCAGTTATGCAAGTTACTGTCCATCGAATTGCTAACCTAAAGTTAGTGATTGATCAGAACCAGATATGCCCAGTTACCACTACCAAGTGCTCCGAAAGGAATCCCATTAGAAGATCCTAGACAGAGTGGGAGGAAAATGTGGACCAAAACTCAGATCACCAAAGAGACCCTCAAGACAATGGCCTTTAGTCACCTTTCAAGTCCAGGCTTTGTGTAAACAAGCCTGTGACAATCACAGGGTTCCTAAGTGAAATTGCACGGCTATAAATATATAAAGACCATACTAAAGTCATAGAACATAGGAGAAAATAAAATAAAGGAGTCAGACTCATTTTATGATAGCATAGTCACTTTCGAGATGGCCATGATCTCAGCAGCCAGGTCCACGCAGAGAGGGAGGAGGAGATAGTCAATCTTTACTGTCTTGGTATATTTGTAGATAGCCATGAGATGTGCATAATCAGTAGTTGCATACATTACAAGGTGAGTGGTAACCACAGTAAAGTCTCTGAGTTCACAGGTGAGGAAACCTAATACCTGCATTAGAGAAAGGCATGAGGGGGGATGGGTGCTGCGGCAGGAAGAGACAACACGAATGTTTGCTTCTATAGAGAGATTGAATCAGCCATGTGCTCACTTTAAGGCAGAATAGGGGAGCATCTGTGGGAATTATATTTAAACCAGGATAATGTACTTGTACTTTATCTCTAATGTACCAAAGTGGTGGCTTTCCTATTGTGGAATACTAGCTTTCCAGATTCCCTCTGTTATAAGTTAAAGAATATAGTCCTAGTCATATTTCCGTCAGTCTTCGTTTCCTACGGTCAGGAACTGAACTCACCCTGTTGATAGACTAAACAACCATGTAAGTAAGATCAAAAGTGCAGTACAGGACAGAATTTTGGAAATATGGAGGAATAGAAACAGGAAAGCCCTGAAGAGAATAGGATGAGGGATAGTGTGTTGTTGCTGATATTTGCCCTCCATAAGGTTCCAGCTCACAGAGAACCTACATACAACAGAATGAAACACTGCAAAGTACTTTTTCAACCCACAGTAGTTTTTCTGCTTGTGCTCATTGCTGCAGTCAATGATCCGATCTCTCACAAAGGTCTTCCTCTTTTTTCACTGCCCTTCTACTTTCCCAAGCATGATATCCTTTTCCAGGGACTAGTTTCTCCTGATAAGATATCCAAAGTACATGAGACAACATCTCACCTTGCTCACTTCTCAGGAGCATTCTGGATGTACTTCTGAGACAGATTTGTTAGTTCTTCTTGAAGTCCATGGTTCTTCCAATATTCTTCGCCAAACCATAATTCAAATGATGAAAGAAGTATCAAAAGAGGATGGAAGAATTACAAAAAGCAAGAGGTAGCATATGATCTAGAACCAGTGGTAGTGAAGGAAGAAGACCTAATGGTACTGAAGATATTAGCAAAAAACAAGGCTCCAGGAGTTGACAGAATACCAGCTGAAATGTATCAACCAGCTTGTAAAGCACAGGAATCACTCAATTCTCTATGTAAGAAAGTCAAAACATAGCTGCCTGATAATAAAACTGTAGAAATTATCAACCAATTGAATTAATAACACATGCACATAAAATTTTGCAGAAGATAATTCAATAATGATTGCAGTAGGACTTCAGCAGGGAGACTCCAAAAATACAATCTGGATTCAGAAGAGAATGTGACATGAGATTTCATTGCTGACATCAGATGGGCCTTGCCTGAAAGCTACCAGAAAGATGTTTCCTTGTGTTTCAATGACTATGCAAAATCATTAAACTGTGTGGATCTATGGCAGGTAGATTTATGTCAACTTGAAGATGTATGAACGTGTGGTGGAATCCAACCTGCCAATCAGGCCACAGCTTTACATGCCTCCTTGGGGTGTGGCCTTCTAATAATTGGAGAATATTGGTATTTCCTTCTATCTTCCACTCCATATTTCTGCTTGATAGAACTCTGTCTTCCTTCAGGGGTGGTCCCATGTGGGCTGCCTGAGCCTGAGAGCTATTGGCGCCCTCCCACACTATGACTGACCTTGGATCCATGTGATTCTCCATCCATTGGCCTGTTATCTTCCACATCCCACTTCACCTGCATCATCAGCCTGCAGCTATGTGAGTATGCAGAGGATCCTGCCCTGCATCAGACTTGTGACCTTGAGTTAGACTGGGGTGGCATGTCTTCTTGGAATAATATTACTTCTTGATATAAAACTCTTCCTTATACATATATGAGTGTCTCTGGATTTGTTTCTCTAGACAACCTGGCCTAACACAAGATCGCTGCATTGAGATGAATGAGAATTTCAGAACACATAGATATGCTCATGTAGAACTTGTACATGGACCAAGGGGCTCTCATTTAAAAAGAAGAGAATATTTTGTGGTTCAGAATCAGGAAAGGTGTATGTCAGAATTGTATCCTTTCAGCATACTTATTCAATCTATATGCTGAGCAAATCATCCAAGAAGCTGGAGTTTCTGAAGAAGAACTTGGCCTTATACTTTGCATTGTCTAGGAGGAAGGCTTTTTAACACCTGTCAATGTACACGTGACACACCTTGCGTGCTGGAAAGGAGGGAAACCTTCCGTATGGATTCCAACGCAGTGTAAAGAAAACGAAACTCTCAATACTGGACCAAGAGATAATATCATAAATAGGGGACATTTTGAAGTTGTCAAGGATTTCATCTTGTTTGGACACATGTTTGCATTGGGAATATCTGCTGAAGAGAAAAGAGGTCACTTTAGGACAGAGGTGCACCTTTTTTCAGCCCCATCATATGCATGTGCAAGTTGGATATTGAGTAAGGAAGGCCAAAGAAGAATCAATTCATTTGAATTATGGTATTGGCAAAGAATGCTGAAAGTCCCATGGACTGCCAGAAGGTAGTAGCTTAAGGGGATTGAAATGGTCAAGGGAAAAATGATGAGGGTGGGCGGTGAGTGAAAGAGTTAGCCTGCTGTTAGTTAAAATATGAGAAATATAACCATATTAGATTTAGGTGTTGGAAATAAAAAATGTAGCAGTCCCCTACTTGCAGTACAAATTGCTCTTAAGCTTAATTAGTGGAGCTAGTCTTCTAACTGAGGAAGATGGTATTAAGATAGGCAGGCAGACAGCATCCCCCTTTAGATAAGCAATCAAGTCTAATGCTTCAGGGGCTGATGGTCTGGTAACCCCTGGAGAAATAGAGGTATAGATACTTGTTATCTGTGGTCGCTGCACAAACCTGCTTTTTAACACACAATTTGGGGTACGCGCGTGCACACACACACACCAACAGGTACGTACGCACCTGCACATGCCAGACGCACCTCAAGTGCCTGTGCCTTAAAGTAAAATTGACCTGCAGGGGTTGATGCAAATGGGCACATCTAAGCATTTCCAACTAGTTGATTGAAAGGGACTCCTAATTGACTTCCCAAGTGGCACATTCTGTTTCAGGGCTCTGGCTGCATCAGTGTAGCTGCACATGGCTTGTCATCAGGAATGTCTCAAAGGGAGTGAGGTTATCTGGCCTCCAGTGAGTTATAGCCCCTTTGTGCCTCCAAAAGAGGTCATGAAGCCTCGACCTGATTGAATGGCGAAACTCCACCCCTTCAGAAGTTGACAGGAGATTATGCAACTGCACATCACTGAAAACCTAATTTTTAATGGTGTGCTCCTTTTCCTAGATTTCCTAATTTTCATTCATTTAATGATGGGTTTACTTGCTGCTGTTCTCAATCCATTTTCTGTCCCTACTACATTTCCGGTTGTTGTCTACGAAGTGATGGTCTACAATTCTAGGCTGAGACTTTCATGCAACATCCTAGAAAACCTGCCTTCACAAAGGCTGGTAAAGTATATTTTGAATGTGTCGTACCAGCACAGTTGTATTCAGAGGGATCAGTGAAGGGAGTTTTGCTGCTCACTTAGTTTATTAAATATGCTTGATCTCAAGTCTGACAATTGGGACCATGAGAACAACATATTAATAGGTTGATCCAGACAGATAGAAATAAAGAAGCAGGACCAGAGTTACAGAGGATAAGACTACAATGCGCATTTAGGAGACTACTTCACTCACCTGTGAGTATGCAAGTGTCACATATCCTTGCCTTTGAGATCTCATGTGATATTTGTGAAACAGGGTATCCACAACATGAAAAGTTGACTCTTCAATCACTTTGGCACTTCACATGGTTTCCTTGCAACCAGAAATTCACAGTCCTTTTCAATATCAAAGAAAGTTATGGAGATTATTTTGATTAAAAATAAAACAAAAACTACAGAACACAACATTGACAGATATGCAAAATTTTGTTAATTGTGGAAATTTCTATAATAGCAAAAAATGGGGACAATCAAAAACTGACTCTAGAGGGATGGATAAAGAAAGTTCTGTATTTATACAATGGAATGTTATGGAATATCACTTAAAAGCATCTTGAGTCTGTTACTCATTTTAAGACATGGACTTAGCAAGAGAACATTATGATTAGGAATGTTAATCTAACAAAAGATAACTATTTTATGAAATCATTATTATAAGAAATTAATAAAATGTCATTTTCATAAGAAAAGATAGGATTTTAAGAACTACAAGTTTGCTGAAATGTGGTGGGGGAAGTAAGATGAAAGGGACAGAAAATTTTGGAGGAAGAGACAGACAAAAAAAAAAGAACTGCTTAAAGTGGGCGTGGGGGAGAGCACTGGGTCACTTTTACTGATTTGACTTGAGTTGGGCAGTGCATCTACACAGAATGTGTTTTTATTTGAATTATTGTGTTTTACATACAAAATATCATAAAGATGTATTTAAAGTATATAAAAATGTGTAAATACCAATATGAGTAAATAAAGTTAAATTTTCTTTTAAAAAAATAGAGAAATGTGACAGCATTAAAAACCCTTCATATTCTTTACCCATTAGACATCAATATTGCTCTCAATCACAAAAGAAAAGAAACACTAAAGAGAATGTAGATTTTTTATTGATATAAAATTCATTTTAATATATGAACAAACAGACTGCTTAAGGCATATCCATATATTTTTTAGACCTTGCTGGTGGAACTGTAGAGACAAAAAGGAAATTCATATGTATTGAAAATGAAGTGCAGAGTGGAGACCCAAGTGGAGATCCCCTCATAGAGGGGTTTAGGAGAGGAGATGGGTCAGTCAGGGTGCGAGGTAGTACCGATGAAGAACACAGCTTTCCCCCAGATCCTGGATGCTTCCTCCCCCGAACTACCATGATCCAAATTCTACTTTGCAGGACTGGATAGGGCAGAGGTTGTACACTGGTGCATATGGGGGCTGGAGGCACAGGGAATCCAGGGTGGATGATACCTTCAGGACCAAGGGTGTGAGGGGCGATGCTGGGAGAGTGGAGGGTGAGTGAGTTGGAAAAGGGGAACTGATTACAAGGATCTACATGTGACTTCCTCCCTGGGAGATGGACGGCAGAGAAGGGTGGGAAGGGAGACTCCGGATAGGGCAGGATATGACAAAATAACAATGTATAAATTACCAAGGGCACATGAGAGAGGGGGGAGCGGGGAGGGAGGGGAAAAAAAGGACCTGATGCAAAGGGCTTAAGTGGAGAGCAAATGCTTTGAGAATGATTGGGGCAGGGAATGTGCGGATGTGCTTTATACAATTGATGTATGTATATGTATGGATTGTGATAAGAGTTGTATGAGTCCCTAATAAAATGTAAAAAAAGAAAAGAAGGAAAAAAAAGAAAATGATTAGGGCAAAAATCATATCATCTTCCATGACTTAATCAGTTTGACTTCATGTTAAAAATAAAACCCAAAACACCACCTTAAAAAAAAAAAGAATTGTACAAGCCCCAAATAAAATGACTAAAAAAAAAAGAAAGAAAGAAAATGACATGTGTGTGGATCTTAAGTTCCAGAACAACAGTTTTTAAAAAAGAAAAACAAACAAACAGAAAAACCACCTCAGATTCTGATCCTGTATAAGCATTATTTATATGGGGTTGTGTTTAGAAAAAGGACTTATCCTTCTCAAAATCCAGTTTCTCTATTTTAAAGTGATAATGCTTTATTCCTGAGGTCCTAAGTAGCGTAGGTCTCAGACATAGACGCCCATCAATCTCAGAGTTCTACTGGAGTTGTCTCTTGGAAATAGCCTGTGGTAGTTACAAAATCTGTTGTCAATTTGAGGCTTAAGAATGAAGGACTGGAGTTTAGCCTGTCAATCAAGTCGCAGCTTGATGACCTCATTTGGAGGCACTAAGGAGATAAATAGCTCACTGGGGGCGGGACACACACTCACTCCCTGCCAGACATTCCTGCAGACAAGACAAATGGAGCTATGCTAGAGCCCTGGAGCTGAAGAAGCCACATGGAGACCCCTGTCAGTGCTGAGATACTTGCACGGCCACTAGATTCACAAGACTTTCCAGCCACTGGCCTGTGATCTTCCTGCATTCAGTGTCATTGAATGTGTTGGGTGAGTCTGAAGAGGACTTTACAGATTGGTATTGGACATAGGGGCTAAAATCTGACTTACAGACTTGATCTAGACTGGACTGGTATGTTTTCTCAATATTCAATTGCTCTTGTTTATAAAGTTCTTTCTTATACAGTTATGAGTGTCTATGAATTTGTTTCTCTAGTCTATCTGGACTAACACCTAACCCTTAAAGCAATCCCTGTTGGATTCTTAGATTAACCAGTAAGCCAAAAGACTGTTCATTGTGACCTCCACCTGCATTTCTGTCACAACCCTCCAGACATCATCCTACTTAGCAGTCCCACCAAATGTGCAATGCAATTTTTTTTTTGCCACACTCTCCTAAGGGAAGAGGTGTAAGCCTCTTAAATCAGTAAGGGCTTATATGGAAAGAAAAGAAACTAGGTAGAAATAAAACACTATTAACAAGTTAAAACAAAGTAGGAGGTCTTTAACACCCAGACATTAAAACATATTATATAGCCATGGTAAACAAAACAGCTTGGTACTGGTACAATAATTCATATGAAGACCAATGTTTAGAATTGAAAACCCAAAAATACAATCAAATACCTATAGATGCTTATTCTTTGATAAAGGTTAAGATAGAGTAGGTGGGGCAGAGATAGCCTTTTCTCTCAGAGATCTAAGTTAATTTGGATCTTCAGCTGCAAAAAAAATTTTTTTAACGAAGAGGACCCATACTGCACACCATGTAAAAAATGAAGTCACATAAATCAGAGACCTAAACAGAAACCCCAGAAACATAAAGACTAACAATGAAAAATTAGGGACAAACTAAAGGGCATTAACACAAGACACAAACACACTGTGAACATAATTAAGTATCCGCAGTATAGAAGAAATGTAAAGAACTGAGACATACTCAAAATACAACATGTATGCAGATCGAAAGACTTCATCAAAGAATTTACAAAGAACGCACAGACTGAGAAAACCATTCAGTAATAATACATCAGATTAAAGGGAAACCTCCAAAATCTGTAGGCAACTACAATATTTAATAAGAAAAATACAAATAACCCAATTGAAAAATAGGCACAGGACAAAATAGACAATACATTGAAGATGGCATTCAGGTGTTCAACAATCATATGAAGAAATGTTAACATTCACCAGGAAGAAGAGAAAATAGATTAAAACAATAATGAAATACAACCTGATACTCAGGTTTTAATCAAAATTCAATAAGACAAAATAATAAATGCTAAAAAAGGTAGAAATTGATATGCTCATACATGAATGGTGACTGTACAATTTTAAAATCTCTATGGAAATCAGTATAACACTTCCTTAGAGAAATGCAAACACAAATATCTTATAATCTAGTAGTCACATCATTTTTATATATACCTTGAAGAAATAAGGAATACAAAACAAAAACAGATTTATGCACACCTGTGTTTGTTGCTGCATTTTCCAAAATATCAAAAACAAGGAAATAACTAATGACACCTATTATTTTTTAAAATCATTTTGTTGGGGGCTTGTACAATTCTTATCACAATCCATACACACATCCATTGTGTCAAGCACATTTGTACATTTGTTGCCCTCCTTCTCAAAATATTTGCTTTCTACTTGAGCCCTTAACATCAGCTCCTCATTTTTCCCCCGCCCTCCCCCTTTCCCCCTCCCTCATGAACCCTTGATAATTAATAAATTATTATTATTTTGTCATATCTTACACTGTCCAACGTCTACCTTCACCCTATTTTCTGTTGTCATCCCCCAGGGAGGATGCTATATGTAGATCCTTGTAATCAGTTTCCCCTTTCTACCCCATCTTCCCTTCACCCTCCAGGTATCACGACTCTTACCACTAGTCCTGAAGGGTCATTTGTCCTGCATTCCTGTGTTTCCAGTTCCTATCTGTGCCAGTGTACATCCTCTGGTCTAGCCAGATATGTAAAGTAGAATTGGGATCATGGTAGCTGAGAGAGGAAGCATTTAAGAAGTAGAGGAAAGTTGTATGTTTTATTGTTGCTACCCTGCAAACTGATTGGCTCGTCTCCTCCCCAGGATCCTTCTGTAAGGGGGTGTCCAGTGCCCTACAGATGGGCTTTGGGTCTCCACTCTGCACTCATCCTTATTTACAATATGATTTTTTTGTTCTTTGATGCCTGAAACCTGATCCCTTCAACACCTCATGGTCACACAGGCAGGTGTGCTTCTTCCATGTGGGCTTTGTTGCTTCTGAGCTAGATGGCCGCTTGTTTAGCTTCAAGCCTTTAAGACCCCAGACACTGTAACTTTTGATAGCCAGGCACCATCAGCTTTCTACACCACATTAGCGTATGCACACATTTGTCTTCAGTGATCATATCGGGAAGGTGGGCACCCACTGATATGATTTTTTGTTCTTTGATGCCTGATACCTGGTCCCTCTACTCCTCATGGTCACACAGGCTGGTGTGCTTCTTTCATGTGGGCTTTGGTGTTTCTGAACTAGATGGCTGTTTGTTTACCTGAAAGCCTTTAAGACCCCAGATGCTATATATTTTGCTAATTTAAAAGAACAAAGTGTTCTTGCCATGAGTAAGTACTTAAGTGGAGGTCCAATGCAAAGATCCCTATTATAAAGGAACAGACAAACCCTGGTACTTCCATACAATCGAATATTATGCATCAATTAAAACAAAATGATTGTCGGGTTAGGTCCAAGTGGAGTGAGGCGAGGATCGCAGACTCTCAGTTCCCGTTTACACTGCATAGACCACATCTCTGCAAAGATGGTCAATGTATCCCAAGTCTAAAGAACTTTCTATAAGAGGTGCAGCAAGCATCAACCGCACAAAGTGACCCAGTATGCAAAAGGTCAAGGATTCCTTGTACACACAAGGAAAGAGTTGCTATGATGGAAAGCAGAGTGGCAATGGTGGGCAGACAAAGCCAATGTTCCAGAAGAAGGCTAAAACCACAAAGAAGATTATGCTGAGGTTGAATGTGTTGAGCCTTCCTGGAGGTCCAAGAGCATGCTGGCCATTAAAAGATGCAAGCATTCTGAACTGTGAATTGATAAGAGAAAAAGGGCCAAGTGACCCAGTTCTAAGCCTTGATTTATCTTGTAGATTTGAAAAGTGTTGAATCAATAGTCATATTATCTGTAATAAAATATAGTTATATTCTTATTTGAAAAAAAAAAGTCTTAAACACCATGAGGCATGGAAAAACTTATGGTTCACAAACTCAGTCAATCTTGCAAACATAAATATTTAATAACAGCATTATAATGAAAAACAAAGATAAAGAAACTTGGATTATACTTGAAAAGATAAGACTTTGATGACTGTGAGGAGGCAAAGGACTGGGAGGGAACAGGGATAGGAGAGCGATAGGCTATTGAGGAAGATGGGGCAGAGAAAAGAAAGAGAACCACTTACATAGAATGTTTAAAAGGATATTGCTTTTGATTTTCATTTCTTGAGAGATGGGCTGTGTAAATATATGCAATGTACATCTCTTTTTAAAATCCCTCCAGATTTCTTATTCTTCCTATGTAAATCTTGGCCTAAGGGACTAACAACAACAACAAAACCCAAAAGCAGGAAAAGTAAAACTGAACTGGATTAGGGTCATTAACTATAGGAAAAAAGTTCCATTCAAACAAAAGAGACAAAGAAATCAGTAAAGGCTTTTTCTTATGGGTACCCACCCTACTAAGGATCATTGACTTTATTAATCCATTATGCTGGAAACTGAGAGCAGCATAGTCAAACGCTTAGACAAATAGACATCAATAAAGAAGCAGACTAAGACTCGGGACAAGAGAAAAGAGGAAAGTAAATGGTGTTGCTGGTTTTTAAATTGCAATATGCTTTCTTTCAGAGTTGATAATGAACACTTTTCCATGGCAGAATATTAATTCTATCTCAGTGTCCAATAGAAGTTGACTTCTGTCAAAAGTCATTTTTTCCGTGTTTGCCTGATGATTTCTGACCATTTTTCATTGTGAGCCCAACTTCTGCTTTTTCACTGGCTGTTTCAATAGCAATGATAAACAATACAGGCCGCAGTAGAGTTTGGGAAGGTAAAAATCTTGTGGGTCATTGACCATCAAGGACAGACCAGTATATATAAGGTATTGAATGGGACATTAGATGAATTCAGATTAAGAGAAAACACTGACAGCCCATGTTATTTTAGGTGAAGCAGTGAAATAGAAACCTCCTCACCTAATTTAATGAGGCGTTCTTTTTCTCTGGATTGCTAATTTTCAATCAATGATGTGTTCAATTGTCACCAAGGCCCATTTTTATCAGGTTTATGCTCACTTTATTACCTCTGTCTACTTAGAACCGTTCTTAAAGGAAAGACTTATCCCATTGAATTTTTTGTTTTTAATATGAAGTGCTTTTTTCCTGAATTGCTAATTAACAAAAGTCTTAGAAGTTGGGAAGCATGCAGTCCACCCACCACTTTAATGTCAGTTTGTCTTTCTCTCAAGGCTTGTGTGTTGTTGTGATTCAAATGCAAAGGTGTTTCAAATGCAAGCAGGGTCACCCAGAGTGAAGAGTTTTTGGCAGAACTTCCAGCCTAACAAGAAAGTACTAAGAACGAGTCAGTTGCCACTCCAGGACTTGAATCTCACTTCTAGGCCACTCCCCCCAGAAGTCCCTCATTACCTCCAGACTTCGCCCTTTTGAAAGGACCCCACCCCTACCCAAGGGATGCAATTTCCTGTGGAACCCACTTCTGACTGAGAAGATGCAACCTGAGCTTTCTACAAGGGTAAGTGAGTCTCTATGTTTCTATACTGATCCTAGGCTTGGTGCTCCCTACAGACCTGGCATCCCCAGCTGTGCCTCGATCCCCAAGGATATTACAGTTCCTGCCTCCTGTCTGCATTTCAGGTCGCTGCGACCCCCTGAGATATTCCCAGTTAAGTCCTTTCTGAGCTGGTTACAAACCTCTCTGCCTTCAGCCCTGGGAATACGCTGGTCCCCTTTTCCTGCTCAGAGCCCCTCATTCACCCTCACCCCTCACACCAGAAATGTCGGATTGAGGGTGGGTCCTTGCCTGGAGCCCATTCCCTCCTTGTCAGTTACCGGGCATGAGAGTAGGGGACCCCAGAGTGGCCTTTACTGAAAGGAGAGGCCAGCCTTGCAGTCATCAGGCCACCCCACTGATGACCAAGGTCTGCATTAGAGCTTAACTTCTCAGCACCTTGCTTTGCAAAAGGGCACAATAGCAGTGACGGCCCCAAGTCCCCGCACAGATTAGGTCCTCAGGTGCATTGCAGAGTCCCACATAGAGCAAACCTCCACTGAACGCGTTCTGAGCAGGAAGCGAGGGCTTTGGAGTGTGGATTACCTTCACCTCTCTCCAGGCAGCCGGTGGGAGGGGCGGTCCTTCTTAGAAGCTTGAAGGCTTGTGTGTCCTTGATGGAGGTCACCAAACTGAAGACTGTACATGGGGTCAGGAGCCATGCCTTATCAGTCTTGCCCTGACTGCATGGGTCAGAAGGCCCCGGACCAATCGGAAGCGTCTGTCATTGTGATGTATTGATTGGCTACCAATCATGCTTTTGTGAAAATTTCTTTTGTCCTGCACCCCCCTCCCCCCCACCCCCACCTCCCGCCCCCTGCCTCCTTTTTATCTCACCTCTCAATTGAGAACCTGGGAAGCCATTTCCACTTCCTGTTGGTGGCTTCCCACATTCAGATAATGTATTTGTGTCTTTGTCACTTAAGATTGAACAAATGTTCCCTTTCAACTATATTTAAAATGGGGTCTCCTGTTTCTCTAAAACAGGTCTTTCCTGTGTCTGCCTCCTTAATCATTTCTGCCCAGCAGAAACTAGCTTGTGCTCTGTTGTAGACTGCAAAAGGGACTCCAATCTCAAATATAATTTATGGAGAACACTTATTAAGTCTTAATTGTGACAAAGAGAATACAAAGATGCAAACAGACATCACCCGGATGAAGGAGATCATTCGTGTAGGTCAAGGAAACATTCAAGTTGGGAATCTAGTTAAATAATACTGGAACAAAGGAAACTGTCACAAGTTCATGATTGGTAGATGATCGATACTTCATTGTTATAAGACTACAGAAGCAGAGACAGGGCCATAATTGGGGCATCTACACTGTCAGAACATTTTACAAGACTGGTCCAGGGCTATCTGATGTGGGCAGGCAGGGCTAAACATAAAGAATATAGGATACCCTGGATTGGCTGGAGAATGGTGGTGGTTGTCCACTTTCCAATTTTCTCTGCCTCTCGGCAAATTTAATCTATATCCTTGCTTAATGGTTAGAAAGAATTCAATGGCGGTTCAACCTATGTGGAGATCCTTCCATTGGTCTTTAGGCAGTCACTGCCATCCATAGACCTTTACTAATTTGGGTGCTTAGACTTGAATCCTTAACACAGCCCCCAGGATTTGTCTCCTAATCTCTGGCTGATGCTGTAACTTTCCACTTGCAGTGTGAAGAGTCTCACTTGGAGATGTCTCCCCAAATAAACCTCACCTCAGAGATTCATCCTATTATGGGCTCACTTCTCTTTAACACTATACTCCATTGCTACCACCCACACCATCCCTCTTGGCATTTAGAGCATTGCTAGACCACATTTAAAGTCCACTCAATTTTTTAATAGGGAATTTTGATTTCCTTTTATATTCTCTTGATTTATAGAATCCAGCAATTATTTATTGATGCTTCAGGTCCTTTTATGCATTAATCTGGAGAAAGAATAGGTTTTCTTCATCTATAAAGAGTTTCAGTTTTGAAGATCTACAGGGTAGTTCTCTCTGCTATAGGGTTACTATGAGTTAGAATTGATTTGATGGCAGTGAGTTTTGGTTTTGTGCATTAATATTATATTTTAGTGACAGATGTCCTAAAGGTCAGAACTTTTTTTGTTGTTTTATTTTCACAGTGACACAGAATTTAAATCGGTCATTATCCTAGTACAGCGGTTCTCAACCTGTGGGGTGTGACCCCTTTGGAGTTTGAATGAGCCTTTCACAGGGGTCACCTGAGACCATGGGAAAACACATTTCTGATGGTCTTAGGAACTGAGACACTGATCCTCTATCTGTCTCCAGGCAAGTCCACCCACATGTAGATATGCGCACATATGAGTACCTGGGGGTGAAGATTGTTACTCATGCTACACCATGATTCAAGACAAATTTTCCTTTATTGGTAATTAGAAATAAATATTTCACAATATATAATTATATATTGTTTTGTGATTAATCACTATGTTTTAATTATGGTCAATTTGTAGCAAGGAAAATATATACTGCAGATAATTACATGACGATTCATAACAGTATCAAAATGACAATTATGAAGTAGCAACGGAAATAATTTTATGGTTGGGGATCATCACAACATGAGGAACTGTATGAAAGGGTTGCAGCAGTACAAAGGTTAAGAACCACTGACCTAGTGGATCTAGAAAATGTTTTTTGCAACCAAATTCTAAGTATGTAAATTCTTTTTATCCTTTTGATTTATTTTCTTTGTTAACAGTTTCTTTTTCAGTGTGTTTGATTTTACTGTGTAAAACTATGTCCCAGTGTCACAATTTTTACAAATTGTGTTATAATTGTTCCCAGTACAAGGCAACATCCAGATATATAATTCTTATATATAGTAAGACATCATCTTATTTAAAATAAGTGACCATTTTCTCTGTCCCACTTCATAAATGCTCTAACCTTTTATCCAAGTGTTCTTGAGAAAAGGCATGTTTTATTCACTGGTTTATTGTTCTCAGGTGCACTCCAGTGCATTCTGTTAGTGATGCCATGGGGCCTTAAACTTTTCCTTATGGTTTTTAGACTCTATATGTGAATATATTGCCACCTCATGGACCCAACTGCTTTCATTTCATAGAGCTGCCGATCATTTAAACACCGGAGCATTAGGGCTTCTTCACTGACTAATTTAGACATGTTTTGCATTATAGACATGGTGATTCTTTTTTTTAACATTTTATTAGGGGCTCATACAACTCTATCACAATCCATACATATACATACATCAATTGTATAAAGCACATCTGTACATTCTTTGCCCTTATCATTTTCAAAGCATTTGCTCTCCACTTAAGCCCTTTGCATCAGGTCCTCTTTTTTTCCCCCTTCCCTCCCCGCTCCCCCCTCCCTCATGAGCCTTTGATAATTTGTAGATTATTATTTTGTCATATCTTGCCCTATCTGGCGTCTCCCTTCACCCCCTTTTCTGTTATCCGTCCCCCAGGGAGAAGGTCACATGTAGATCCTTGTAATCGATTCCCTGTTTCCAACCCACTCACCCTCTACTCTCCCAGTATCGCCCCTCACACCCCTGGTCCTGAAGGTATCATCCACCTTGGATTCCCTGTGCTTCCAGCTCCTATCTGCACCAGTGTACAATCTCTGCTCTATCCACACTTGAAAGGTAGAATTCAGATCATGGTAGTTGGGGGGGGGGGGGTAGGAAGCATCCAGGATCTGGGGGAAAGCTGTATTCTTCATCGGTACTACATCATACCCTGACTGACTCATCTCCTCCCCTAGACCCCTCTGTGAGGGGATCTCCAGTGGCTGACAAATGGTTTTTGGGTCTCCACTCTACACTTCCCCCTTCATTCACTATGGCAGGAATTTTTTTTTTGATGATGCCTTATACCTGATCCCTTTGACACCTCGTGATCACACAGGCTGGTGTGCTTCTTCCATGTGGGCTTTGTTGCTTCTGAACTAGATGGCCGCTTGTTCACCTTCAAGCCTTTAAGACCCCAGACACTATCTCTTTTGAGAGCCGAGCACCATCAGCTTTCTTCACCACATTTGCTTATGCACCCGTTTGCCCTTTGCGATCTTATAATGGAGGTGTGCACCCAATGATAAGATTTT